>NC_137872.1:29068691-29073691 GCF_963924005.1 Protomyctophum bolini
ATCCTTAGCATCAATATTATATCCATATCATGATATTAGACTGGATATTGTCTGTGATTTTGGATAGTGTACTATTGTCATATGACATACGTGTTCTATAGAAATATAAATACCGTATCCTGTTATTTTTTTAAATATAAATATAAATCAGTGCTACTGAACACTCTTTATGTCTGTGTGTTTTACAATATTGAACCAATGGAAAGTAGAAAAAAGTGCTTTGGACAAAACTCTCTTAACTCCTTCAAAATGTCTGCTAAAGCAACTAACTCCACCACCTCTCCCCCTCTCATAGAAGTAATTGACAATATATAAAAATACAACACCTACTTTGATTAGGCTGTATTGCTTTGTTTTAAAAATATAAGATTTTCTTAATTTCCTAAATAATATATTTTTTTTATTTCTTGAATAATGAACATTTTGGACAGCAGAGATATATTCTTTCCCAGTGAACACTTTTAACTCAAATCTTTGCTTCTGGGGGGTCCCTGGAACAACATATTTTGAGATTGGGGTACGGGGCCAACTAGGCTACATATATTTCTGGGGGTCCTTGACATGAAATTGTTTGAAAACCACTGATATAGGTTGGGTTTTAATGGTGCTTCTGAAGCTCCAGCAGCACACATCCTCTCCAAAGCAGACTCCCACGCGTAGCACTTATATATACTCCCCCTGGTGTGAGCTCATTGTTGATGCTCCACCACGGCCCTCCTCCTGCCCCCCCAACCCCCCCCCCCCATCCTCGGCCCCATCTCCACTTGATTTATCGCTCTAAAATACCACTGCACTAATTAGTCAAGTAATTAATTAATAGGCATTTGCATTTGTGCATATGCAATTAAGAGGCTGGAGAGAGGAGAGTGCAGATGGGGTCCGGGAGTCTGGCGGTGCATGTGGGAGGGTTCTGCGTAGCCTATATGTGTGCGTGCATGCATGCACATGTCGGTGTGTGTGTGTGTGTGTGTGTGTGTGTGTGTGTGTGTGTGTGTGTGTGTGTGTGTGTGTGTGTGTGTGTGTGTGTGTGGGGGGGGGGGGGGTGTGTGTGTGTGTGTGTGTGTGTGCGTGTGTGTTTGTGTCCGTGTGTGTGTGTGTGTGTGTGTGTGTGTGTGTGTGTGTGTGTGTGTGTGTGTGTGTGTGTGTGTGTGTGTGTGTGTGTGTGTGTGTGTGTGTGGGGGTGTGTGTGTGTGTGTGTGTGTGTCCGTGTGTCCGTGTGTGTGTGTCCGTGTGTGTGTGTGTGTGTGTGTGTGTGTGTGTGTGTGTGTGCGTGCAAGCTTGTGTGTATTTCATATATTTGTGCCAGGGAAACTTGCATGTCTTGTCCAGAAAGACAAGTGAAGTGCAGGTCATCCCCTCGCATGTCTGACAGACAGTCAGTGAGGGAGGAAGGGAGGAGAATGAAGTCAAAGGTTTGGAGGTGTGGCTTCATGACTTTGGTTAGCTATACCGGGTGTCATTTGACCATGGAGACTGGGAGGAAGGAATTTGACATCTCAAAAACAAACATGCCTTCGACTCTCCTTTTGGCCCCATCATGAGACAAATGGCAGGTGGCCATCAACGCAAACAAAATGCTATGTCATTCTGAAATATCATAATTCCGAATGAGCCCTCGTCTATATAGATCAAAGACTCCATGATTGGTGCATCCTTGAGTCGGACCATGTCACTGGCAGTTAAAGCACAGTTGAGAGTTAGCATTTATTTTGGCAAGGTGACCTCAAGGTTGTTTGGGACTTGTTGAAAGCATCAGCCCCCCTCCTCCCTTTCCAGTGCAGCTGAGGTAGGATAGGGCACAGATTTGGCTTGTGGTGAAGCTTGGTGCCCCTCTCTACCTCCCCGCCCACCCCCACCACCGTGATTTGGGGACGTGCCAGGCTACCGTCCCCTCGTCCCATAAGGGATGAGACACATTAGTGAATGTGCAGCATCACGGCTCCCTAGCCACAGCTGCCACACTGCTGGTGACCCCAGGGGTGACCCCACCATCCGCCTCCTCCTCCTCCTCACCACCCTAAACCCACTCCCACAGTGGGCGAGGAGGAGACTGGGGTGAACCTGGACTCAAGGACAGGATGAGCTTCCATCAGCTATTTCTCAGCCACCATCCGAGTGCCTCTCTTTCCTCTGTCTGTTTGCAGCAAAGAGCACAGCCAAGTTGGATGTGTGCACGGCGGTCACCGTGCTCATTTTCTCACATTAACTCCGATAATGTCTGCTAAATAGAGCGATCTTGGGGCACGGGGAACGGACACAATGCTTACTGGAGGAGCCAGAATGCTACTGACATGGAATTCAGAGTCATGTATCAGTGGCACTAATGGGCCAACATGCCTCCTCTTAAATCTCGGGCACCGCTGCCAGCTCCAACCATCACCAATCCCCCCATGCTCTCCTCTGCGTGAGTGAGCCTCCCTCCCCCTCCTCACTTTTTCATCCCATCCCCGGTGGGGCAGCACACCTGGGTCTCTCTCTCTCTCTCTCTGACACGCTCCCCTGCAGGCCGCCCCTTGGCATCGCGCTCTGGAAAACACCAGCAGCAATACACAACCTCAAACACCATGACCCACCTACCAGTATCCAACAACATGTGATCCTCTATCCTCACCACGTACAGTAAGCACCGGTCCACATGCCACCCAGCATATAGATAAACCTATATTTAATGTTGTCTTTTGTCTGCCTCCCAACTGTACAGTATATCTTGTGTGTGAGTGGGTCATTGACTGCTATATGCCCATGCATGTGGTCATATAACAACAAATCACAATTGGTTTTGTTGTCCTATGAATGCATTGCAGTATAATTTTATCCAATTAGGTAAATAAATAAACAATATGCCTTCTGTTCCACGGCCTTAATGCATTTATTTAATGCATCCCCATCCCCCCTATACCACCACAGCGACGTTACAGCTTGAGAAACACTGAGTGCATATGATCTATATATTATATAGATCTTGCATGCGATATAATGTCTCTGAAGGCATGGGGTCAACAATTATCTATATATCTTTTTTGTATTCCACCATTTTCGTTCTCCATCTATTTTCTCCCCATTCGCTGCCTCTCTCTCTCTCTCTCTCTCTCTCTCTCTCTCTCTCTCTCTCTCTCTCTCTCTCTCTCTATCTCTCTCTATCTCTCTCTCTCTTTTCTGGCTGTGTGAGCGCGAGCGCAGTGACAGATGGCGGACCTCTCTTCCCTCGGGAAGGCAATCTCTCCGAATGCAGGCGCATGTCAATCACCGGCTCTCATGTGATGGCTCTTGCCAGTGACGTGCCAACCATATGGCCTGGCATCATAGCTGGTATGTAACCCTGCCTGGTAGCGATGCCACACTGTCTCTGAGCGCGCGCGCGGATAGCACAGCGAGAGAGGAGAGGAGTAGGCTATAGTCTGCCGCACCTATAGGAGCTGTTATCGCTCGCGGTCCCCGAAGATGGTCTGAACTCACGCGCATTCCCACCCTTTCAAGAGCTCCCGCCGAGGTAAGTTGGACTATAAACAAATGCTGCAGCCCATAGTGACGGTCCGCCGAAATGAGGAGTCATTGATTTAGGCTAATAAATAGGGGTTGCAATCATGCATGCAGCTATATAGGCAGCGTGAATTCCTGATTTCTTACAAGCATTCATTTTTTTCCTTTTCTTATTTTCTTAATGGAATGCCTGTGGTGGTGAATTTACAGCCACGTTTTGAACAGGCTATGTTTGGATGAGATAGCATATAGTTCATTTTCTGTTTGCCCTTCAACTTTTAGCACCAGATTTGCAATTCAGATATGCTATAGCCTACAATCTGATTGTCAATGCCAATCGTGCACGCACCACAATCGAAGATATATATTTTCGAATCTTGATTTCATTTATTCTGGATCGCTATGAGTCTTATAGGACGGAATAGTCTTTATAATAGGCTAATCTACAACATCTAATAGATCATATCGGACGTTAATTTGATTGAGATCGTTGAGCCTGGAGTCTGGACCTTATAAATCTGAAAAACAATGACATGAGTATTCATGCTGCACGCATGACGGCAGGATGAGGAAGATTTCGTGAAACAAATGCATATTCGGGGGGATGTCCCCAAGCATATATAGCCTAAAATCTTAGATTTAGTCTATATCGATGATTTTGTCGATGATTTTGGACGTCCATGTCTCGGTGAAAATGAAAGGGTGGGACAACAACAACGCCATTTGACAATATGACAGAGTGTGACGTGATTTATGTTTGCATATAGTTTTATCCGTATACAATTTATCTTGAACACACGATCTATACAGTTTCCATCTATTAGATCTATCACGATGTTGCAGCACCATATGCTTTGACTATTTCAAAAAATAAAGCATTCTACAATTTATCCGATGCGTTTATATTTAACGAGGGCTAAAAGGCAAAGCTATTATCATGTGTATAGGCTAAAGGCATTGCCACTAAAAGTGTTTGGAAATCGTGCACTCTTGCATACTGGATTATGTGTGAAATCTATTTCTTGTAAGGCTGCACGGTCTGTTAATTAAACGATGTTGTTTTTTTGCTTTTAATTGAGCAAACCTCCTGAGCCTGAAATTTAAAAACTAGATTTCGCCCCTGGCACACCCCCGAGATAATTAGCCAACCGTCACACTCAGACTGCCTCCTAGATGGACTGAAGTCTATTTGCTCCATGAGGAGAAACATGTTGGAAGTGCAGTCACAGCTTCTTGAACAGTGACGTGTGTTGAAGTTGCTTAAGATATGATCACCACCTACTACTCTAACCGTTTTCATCTTTTGGTTTGATTGGTTTACTTTATTTTATTTGTTTTTTTACTTTATATACGCATTTGGATAAACGGTATGACTGCTTATTTGTTTACGGTAGCCTATATATATGCTGGGCACATTTATTGTTAATTTAGATAAGACAGTTTCACTAAATGAATTGAAGAGGCTGAGACGAAATTCATGAAATTAGACAATGTGCGTTAAATAATAATAATAATAATAC
>NC_137872.1:29081191-29096191 GCF_963924005.1 Protomyctophum bolini
CATCACCATGCACCATCATCACGGCATTTGCAACTTGCAAGAGTCACTCATCGCCTTCTCTCCTCAAATTCATTCACATCAGACATGCACGAACTAGTAGGCCTAGGCGGCGGCCTCAGAAGTCAGCCATTATAGTAGAATTAACTGAAAATTGTTTGTTGAGATTATTTCTGTTAAAAAATAACCAAATACGAATTTAGGCTACAGTGAAATGTATATAGGCTTACGTCCACAGAAATGCAAAAATAAATAAAGAGAAAAGACATATGCAATAAAAATAGGCCTATAGAAATATGTTTGTAGCCAGACGAAATACACTACAAAAAGGACCATATATCGCGAATTTTATAGCCTAAAATAAATAGGGTGTGCTAAATGCGGCCCTATTTTAGGCTGATTGTATTGGTTAAATGGTTCAGCAGCATGCATGCATGTGCATGCTATAGGCTACACTGCTATAGCATGGCTAGAAATCAAATGTAGTGTAGGCCTATATATATACTGCTTTATCATGTATTGTTTCTTTGCTATCTTTGAATCATTTAGCAGTGGTTTAAAGCAGGCCTATTATCGCCTATAGACTTTGTTATAGCAGCCTACTTTCGAAATAGTGACATAAACGCTGTAACTGATTTTGCTTATATGGCTATTTGAACTATAGCCACACCAAACTTGCAATTCCACTATGCGCGCTGGGGAAAAAAGTGAGTGAACGAATCTCGCTGTTTAAATTAGCGTGTCCTTGCCCACTCTTTCTCACTCAACTTGATAGGATAAAAGTGTTTGTCCGACATGATAACAGTCAATAGTGCGATTATCAAAATGTCACAAGTACTGGTGTGAACTCCAATTATCCATCTCTAAGATAATTACACACTGCAGGCCATTAAACTAGCATAATAGCCGTAATAAGAGGAGAATTTGATATATTCCTTTTCAGTGCAGACTCAGAGTATATAGGCTACAAGATAATTCTGCAAAAGATTATAACAATTTGCACTGATTATAACCAAACTATGAAACGAAATTAAATTAAAAAATACTTTAGATAAAACAATATATAGGTCTACACACACACACACACACACACACACACACACACACACACACACTTTCTTTTTTTCACCGGAAGAAAAATACTGTTCACACATGCACATTCACATTCACAAATATATACGTAACATAAAGATGCATACCCCCCCCCCCCCCCCCAACAAATGTATACATATATACACAGAAACAATGGTGCAGACAAACCCACACAGCCACCCTCCATGCTGCAGCCTTGACTCCAGACTGCATGCCAGTCAGTGATGCCAGACATGGGAGCCGAGCAGGGCCCCGTCACTGGCAGCCCATTCAGTAGAAATTCCACAACATCTGTTTGTTATCACACAATGGGGCATGGTGGAGCTCGGGCAGTGGGGCAGAAGACAAGGCAGGAGCTAAAATGTGCATGTGTGCGCCACTGCTGGAGGTACTGCCAAGGGAGAAACACGGGGCCACAGGAGGGGGCACAGGCTTCAGGGGCTGGGGAGGAACCGGGAAGGGCTGGGAGGGCCGGTGCACGGGGTGAAAGACAGGGGTGGAGTTTAGGGCGAGTGCCAGGTATAGGGTCTCGGGCGTTTGGTGGGTTGCCAGTTTATTTCCTTTTTTTCTGTGGCAGGTTTTGGATGTTGCCAGATGTTGGCGGTGATGAGGTATATACTGTACAATAGAATGGAGATGTTAACTACTTAACCAATAATAAAAAATACTCGCAATAATGTGAGGTGGACTGAAAGTAACCGATCTACATTACAGCACTACACATTGTAGCGATAGCAAAGGAGACATTACCTACAAACATGTACCTATATAGCCACTGTCCCTTTTCTCGCTCTGCGGAGGCCGTTCATCCGCCTGACAGTCCCTTCGAGGGGGTCCAGTTGAGGTATGTTCTGGAGAATATGTGGCACTGTGCTTCACCATGGAATGGGGTGTGGTTGGCCCATGTTTAGGAGGTTAAGTAGGAGTGTGCATGGGGACGCAACTGGATCAGAGGGGGTGGTGCGCGTTGTTGCTGGTCTGCACAGATGGCATACGTGTGAGTGTGAGTGTGTGTGTGTGTGTGTGTGTGTGTGCGTGCGTGCGTGTGTGTGTGTGTGTGTGTGTGTGTGTGTGTGTGTGCGTGTGTGCGTGTGTGCATGTGCAGGTTATGATAGGGTTGGATGATGCCCTGGTCACATGGGCAGCAGTAATTGGCCTCCATATTGACCAGTTTGCAGTGCTGGGGGGCGGGCAGTCTCCCAGCTGGACCTGTCAGATGGCATCGCATCCACCTCACTGATCACCCCCCTGACGACCTCCGCACCTCTCCTCTTCTCCTTTCATCTCTCTCGCGCCTTCATCTCGCTCTCCCTGCACTTTCTCACGGACATCTCTAATGTCCTCTAAGCTGTGCCTCTTCTGCAGTCACCTGGGAAAGCGCCACCATCGCTCACCACCTTGCGACCATTCGCAAGGTGGTTTTTTACCTTGATGTACAAGGTAAAAAACCTCAGAGTTAATTTAACTCAGAGTGTAAAAATGGAGCCATATGGGCTCAATAACCTTTTTGATGTATAAAATGGTTCAGATCAAGATGCTTCTGGCATCAAAACATTTAGTCCTGATACAGTACCTTAAAAGAAAGGCATTTAACAGTCTGCAATGCTCCAGTGCTTCACTCCTATTCTCTACCTGCTCCTGAGTTGCACCGGATCTGCGCCGGTAATCGTTTGATTCACAGTGGAACTCCTAATCTCGTACACATCTCGTACAATCATTGACGATTGACCGCCTGGTTGGGATGACCCTTATGGGTCCTTTTGGGTCAATTCATTTAAATGAACAGGAAGGATTTAACCATGTGTGTTTCTGAAGGACTTATATAATGTTGTCATCCTTCCACCCGGGGCAGCAACGGTGTGTGTTTTGCAGTGAGGAGCCTGACAGTGAAGAGTTAGCCCCGCTATAGTGAGGATTTCATCCGGAGTTGGCAGGGGGAGAGTCTCTGGGTACACGGCGAACAATTGTCTCTCCTTCAGCCCCGTCAGCCAGAAAACACAGAGAGCTGGCACGCGCTCAGTGGGAAAAGCGCGGGAGTAACGAGGGGGATGGACTCATGCACACAGACAAACATAGACATAGATAGACACGACACACAAGAACTCACCCACACACAAACACATACACACGCTCACACCCAACCCCTCGCCTCAATGCCGAAATGGGCTCCGGCGATGCCGCCAGGGATTACGTACGGGCACGGCAAACTGGCTCTGGAAAGGAGATGGGAGGACCTCATGAAAATAGTCCATGAAATGACCGTATAGCATCACCCTGCTGATGTACTGACAGATAGACAGGGAGGAGGAGAACAACAGAGCTATAGAAAGACAAAAAGGGAGATGCAAGAAGACAGGGGGTAAAACGAGATTGCCACTGTGCAATCTCTAATGAAACATTTAAATGTGTCATTAGAAACTATGTACAATTATTCCATTTATTATATGAAATTGTGAAATTATGCATTACAAGCTTGGGTTTAAACGCTAAATGAACATAAAGATATACCATACTGCATGTATATGGATAATGGATAGTGGTATAGACAAAAACATACATGCTATTGCTATACTATACTATGTATATCATTCATACAACATCTGAAAGAAAATGACCACATCATTTATGTGCCAAATATGTCCAAAGGAACACTGAATCAGCCAAATGTATATAAGAAGCACTCCCAGGAATGTGTGAGAGAATGTACCTGTATGTGCGTGTCCATGTCATTGACATAATGTCAATCTATGTTTAAGAGAGCTTCTCTGAAGTTTTCTATAGTAGCTGCGCAGGTGCTTTGCTAATTGCTATACAGTATACAGTATATGTGTGGTGGAGTGTGTGCCTGTTTGTGCGTGTGCATATGTGGGTATGCGTTTGTGAGTGTGTGTGTGTGTGTGTGTGTGTGTGTGTGTGTGTGTGTGTGTGTGTGCCCGGCGTCTATCTGTATGCTGTCTGTGCATGCATGTCTGCCTCTGTGCATGAGCATGAAGGGGGGTTAGGGGCGGGGGACTGCTGGGAGAGGAGGGTGAGAGAGAAATAGAGGGTGGGGGGTGCACGTTTAAATTCGGTGACATCTGTTCATTACAACTAGAGTGTGTTTATTTTTATACAGCCTGCCACAAGCAGAGAGCTCGACTGGCACCGCTGGTTAATGTACCAGCCTGCTTTGACTGCAGAGCGAATGAAATATTAACAGCAGACACAAAGAGCGGAGAGAGGGGCGAGGATGAAGGGAATGAAAGAGAGAAACGATAAGATAATATGTGACAAAAATGCACATGCACAGAGCCTACACGCGTGTCCCTATTCGGATCTAATTAGAAGAGAAACACAATATAAACCCTCTCTCTCCGCAGAAGGCCTGGATAACAGCCCTGTATGTGTCGTGATGGAGAATGAATAGGTAATTAACAGGAAAATGGTTTGACCTCAAAGTAGGAGACATTTCTTTCTGGAACAACATCAAATGCAGGTCAGGTCAGCATACATGAGTATGTTTGTGCTTGAGAATGCACACCGTGCTCCCACAATGGATTTGTCTCTTCAAGACAAATCTCAGCTATCTCTCAGCACCGAAGATGGTATACAGCACCGAACAGGTACAGCTTATTCGTCATAAACTATGGAAAAAATATATGTAAAAATATTTTTTTCTCCAATGGAACGGAAACGCAACAGATATCACATTAAATTGATGGTATGAGTTCAATGTATGTTCGCGTTTGGGCAAGTTATAATGTGCAACCAAGTCTAGAAGGTGAATTTCAGGATCCTTACCGCACCAATCACCCCTCCCTCCCACCCGGCCTCCACTCTAACGAGACCCCCTCATCAACAAGGCTCCTACCCTGCCCTGCCCCTCAAACCACCCCCCAACAACTGTCCTGCCCCACTCCCATGCTCCCATGGGACGGCCTGCTCTGGAATGCCACTCATGGGGAAGAATCTCGCTGCAGGCTCTCAATATGTCACATGTGTCTCAGCGAGAGAGGGAGAGAGATATAGAGAGAGATATATATAGAGAGAGAGAGAAAGAGAGAGAGAGAGAGAGAGAGAGATGAGAGGTATGGCAGGTATGGCTCAGTACTCTACAAGGTTGTGACAGGTTTGGTGTGCGTGTGTGCGTGCGTGCGTGCGTGCGTGCGTGCGTGCGTGCGTGCGTGCGTGCGTGCGTGCGTGCGCATGTACTTGGTGGCTGAGCCTCTCTAGACAGCTAACCAGATTAAAGGCTTAAAGAGTTCAGATTAACAGGTTTAGGATTCAGCGTCTTGCTCCCAGCTTAATGTAATTAGAGCGACATCAGCATCTCCACTTTATCAGTAATTGAGCCATTACTATAATGTCAATATTCATTCACTACTACTGAGTTCCAATTTACAATTACAATTGACATTCATTATAATGTAAGGTCACTTGAAGCCAAGGGGATAAAGATTAGTAGTGGTTTTACATTTCATCCTTAAAACCTCCATAGTCTCCATATTTCAGAAACCGGATTGAGATTTTCTTATTGGTACCTGCATTGTACAGGGTATGATATTTAGTATACATGCTTGGTTCGGGTAATAAAATATATACTTTATAATGGGAGACAATGTGGGAGAAAAAACACAGAAAAAGAAGTGAGGACAGAAAAGGTGAGGGCATCACTCAGTTAATTAAGGCATATTAAATTAGGCTTCACATTCTCTCTCTTTCTCTCTCTTTTATCTGGTCTAGACAAACACAATTAAGAGGGGCCTAATTAATAAAGAAAAGTCAGAACTCTCATGGACAAACTTTTCTGTCATGTGCCACTCGATGCCAGGGGACATAGAAAGACATGGATTGACACACCATTTCTCCCCAAAGCCCTTCGCTTCAGCCTGGTCAGATTATGAGATTACCAGGCAAGGAGAGCATTTCATCCACAGCCATGTGTCTCATTTTTATGGAAAAGGTTTTTCCATTAGCATTAAACACATTTAGTATACTTTGTTTGGGTGATAAAAAAATATATATATACCTTTTTAATGGGATATTATGTTAGCCATCAATTACAGCAGAAAATAATGATAAGTACATACCACTGGGTAGTATGGGTACCTGTGAGGGACTAACAATATGTGGATATCACTCAAATAAGACAAGAGTCCTTAGTCCTCACATTCTCTCTCTCTCTCTCTTTGCTCTCGACAAACATAATTAAGCAGAGCCTAATTCGTCATGGCAAGCCAGAACTCTCATGGACAAACTTTCCTGTCGGTGTGCCGCGTCTCGCTCGGTGCCAGGGGACATGCAAAGACATGGATTGACACACCATCTCTCCCCAAAGCCCTTCTCCTCAGCCTGGCCAGATTATCAGATTACTAGGCAAGGCAAGCGCTAAAGCTGGCTAATTCTCACCCAGGCACAGAGAGCTGAAGCTAACCAGTGCCCCATTGAGCCTGCCTCTCTCCGCAGAGCAGCTGTGGATATGTGTGTGCACGCGTGTGCGTGCGTGCGTGTGTGTGTGCGCGACTGTGCACGTGTGTGTGTGTGTGTGTGTGTGTGTGTGTGTGTGTGTGTGTGTGTGTGTGTGTTTGAGTGTTGGGGTTCCTGCAATGATTCAAAGAATATGAATGAGGAACCAAATTAAGGGTTAGGGTCCCTTCATGTGACCTCCCTGCTACTGGTCCAGTATATTTCATATTCCTTTTACTTTCTCATCATTCATGTGTCTTTTTTAATGGATTCCAAAGGGAAGCACGACACACATCCAAAACGTAAAAGGGCAACAACTACAGTACGGTTGTTGTGTAGTTGTTGCCCTTTTCCTTTTTTGATGTGCGTCGAGGAACACATTTATTGAGGACGTTTTAATGGTGCATGCCAGTAGCAGTACTAGCAGACTGGATAGTGCTTTGACAACGATGATACCAAATACCAGTTCGATTCTGCAGTTCGTTCCTCCTCTCTACCATTCTAAGCTTCTCGTCTCTCTATGCTCTAAATACAACGTCTCTACCATCTAAATAACGCATACAACTGCGTAAAATAAATAGACAGCTAGATTGACAGGCCGGCCAGCAAACACAAGGACAGATATGCAAACAAACACACAGAAAAATCCTTAGTGCTAAATACCATTTGCATCTCTGAAAGTGTACAAATGTACTGTATAAACAATTTGGTTCATTTTGTATACTCAAGCGTTAAGTAACACAAATAATTTGGACATGCACTTGTACATAGAAAATAATACTTTGGTTCTATCGATCATCCTCTGTGCCACAACCAGTAATGAGCAATTACTCATTGAAGAACGCAACAGTTCATTAGGTCTTTTTTCTTTTCTTGAAGGAGGTCCAAAATGTGGCCGAGCCAGAATTTAACAACAACATTTACCACCTGAATTAGATATGCGGCTTGAAAAACTGGCAGAAAAGGGGGACAATGACAACACACGGGCGTTTGCCACGAAGCAGATTTCCCCACAGTGTTCTATCAGGCTCACTATCACAAACACACGCCCATTCATCTTTCAAGCCCCGTTTATACTCCGTTGTACAACGGTGTCCCGTGCCCGAGAATAGCAGACGTGCAAACTCACAACGCGGATGCATCGTTACACGTAGTGAGCTTGTAGGTCTGCTATTTTCGGCGCGGCACACGTCATACGACAGAGCATAATTCAGCCATAAGTTTCTCGCACACTTTGGAGACCAAAAGCAAGCAAATGCCATCCATCTCCTGTACATCTATAGTAAACAAGAGGAGAGGGAGTAGGAGACAGGAGAGAGAGAGAGAGAGAGAGGGGTGAGGGGGAGAGAGTGTGAAAAGAAGAGAGGCAGAGGAAAAAGAGGGGGTATGATTTGGGCACGTGCTCTCCAGTGGGCAGAGGACAATGCAGAGCTGGCAGAGAGAGTGTCTCGGTGCCAGGGGGAATGGATTGCCACATGGTGCCCTCGTGAGCTGGGCCAGCCTAGAGGGGGATGTGGGCAACAATGCATGTACGTTGAGTGAGCGTGTGTGTGCTCTTTTTTCGTGTACAATGTCGTGTGCACTGCAAAATCTTGAGTTTTCATTAAAATTTGAGTGTAAGAATTAATTTATGTAGTGTGTATATACTGTGTATGTATTGTATACTGTATATTTGATATACATTTGAATGCCCTTAGAGTTAAAATGGACACATTTATATTGATTGAGCATTTACGGTGTGACAATGTGCAAATATGAGTGAGTGGTTGTTGTGGGCATAGAAATGAGGCAGTGCGAGCAGTAACTGTGTTTTCTGTAATGTATGTATATTCGTGTGTGCATGCGTGCGCGTTTGTGTGTGTGTATTCGACGGGGGGAGAGTCCCAGTTCCCGTTTGCATCTTAAATTCCTCAACATCTGTTCAACTCTTCTCTGTAGTAGACACCGGCTGTGCGTGTATGCGTATGCGCACGTGTGTGCATGTGAGAGAGGGCCGAATGCTCGTATTCTTTCTCATGAATGTGTGTGTGTGTGTGTGTGTGTGTGTGTGTGTGTGTGTGTGTGTGTGTGTGTGTGTGTGTGTGTGTGTGTGTGTGTGTGTGTGTGTGTGTGCGCGCGCGTGCGTGCAGATCCATGTGCGAGGAAGAGCTTGTGTCTGGCTGCATATATGTGCACGTTCTGCTGAAGGCGCTGGTTTGTTACCCGCACCTTAATTAGAAGGAAACAGAGGATCGTTTTCCACAATACATACAGGTACAGAGCCCCATTCACCTCCATTACGGCACACATCTCCTCCATTCCCGGACCGTGACCCACATTAGCTCGGTATCTCAACCTTCAATCAAAACTATAATATCTATAGCAAGGCCTGGGAAATCACCCTCACCGACGGGAATATTCCAACAGGCCATTTAGGACCTATATACATTAGGCTCACAAGACGTGAGCTCGTATGGTCGGCACGACACGACACAACTTGCACAACTAAGTATGAATCGGCCGGTCTCAATCAACTGGGAACACATGTACCGTATCCGTGTGTGGACGGAGAATGCGAGAACTCGTATATGGACTGAGCGAGATGCGAGAACTAAAGGATCTGAAATGGTGAAAGATGTGAGTGAGCGTCAGAGCTTCATGTACATGAGTGATTGTGGACAAAAGGTTTTGAAATGAAAATTTCAGCCCCCCCCCCCCTATGTCATCTCCTGACTGAGAGTGGCGGTTCAAAGCTGATACGACACGCAAAACACAGCTCGAGGTCTTTCTTTGTCTTTTCATACACAAAGATAGATCCATACACACAAATGTGCCCATGTGTGCACCCCCCCCCCAACGGTAAAGACAATACATTCAGCGCCCCGTCACTAACCCGGTGTCAATCCCACGCAAATCTTATGCCA
The DNA here is from genome assembly GCF_963924005.1 of Protomyctophum bolini. Classification (NCBI taxonomy): domain Eukaryota; kingdom Metazoa; phylum Chordata; class Actinopteri; order Myctophiformes; family Myctophidae; genus Protomyctophum; species Protomyctophum bolini. The sequence continues at coordinate 29,090,629 of NC_137872.1, forward strand.
CCTAAATGCCAAGCCTGCCAAACTTATGTCACTTCAGAGCAGGCCCCGTGTCAACTCCACACCGTACATATGCCAACCCTATGCCCTCCACATGCCAACCTCATGCCACCTCCGTGGCAATCCTCAGACGACAATATGTCGTCGAAAGGACCCCTGCCTGGCCAAGTGTGTAAATCCCTCAATGCAGACACCCAGCTACTTTTATGTGGGGAACAGCAAAGGTCAAAAGTCACCAGTGAACTAGTATCACGGAAAGCGAGGCCAGCTATAGCTTTCTTGGTTCTCTTTCAGGCGGATGCAATTAGCGTTTGAAATCCCGCTGTAATGGCCCGCTGCAGTTCTAATGTCAGGGTCTGTGGGTTCCTGCCACGCTCCCTTCTACTATACGTTTGTATGTCTGTCTGTCTCTCACCAAAAGCCCATCACCTCTGTCTCTCTTCCTCTGCTCTCCCTCTCTTTCTCCTGATGCCTGCTGGCACTTTGGGAGCAGTGCCCCTCCAATCCCTGTGCCCCCTCCCCCTCCTCTGGATGCCAGCCGACGGCCCTCACAGTGTGGCACGCCATCTGCTGCCGCCGCCCGCCCCGGCAACCCACCCACCCACCCGCCCACCATCCTCCTCCCCCCTCCTCCTCCCCATCCCCCCCACCCCCCCTGCAGACAGCTACCCACAATCCCCCTCTGCCTGAGCCGCGCGGCACATAGAACAGGAGGCTTTCGCACAGATCACTTCACCCCTGATGCCCCCGCCAGATAGGAGGATGCTGGGGAAGTGTGTGTGTGTGTGTGTGTGTGGGGGGGGGGGGGCACTTGAACAAAATACTCAAGCTTCTACTCCTGCATGCAAATACAACACGAGCAAATACACTCCATCCATAATCTGTAGTATTTTTGTTTTGGGTTGACATACATATGTGCAAGGGAGCACCCAAACAGGGAGCACCCAAACATAATTGCAAATGTTCAGACCCCCCAATAGGCTTTCTCTCTCTCTCTCACACACACACACACACACACACACACACACACACACACACACACACACACACACACACACACACACACACACACACACACACACACACACACACACACACACACACACACACACACACACACACACACAGAGTTCGAGGGAGGGATCTGATGGTGGTTTCTGTGGAAGCTCTCTGATCTGATCACCATTTAAGCTTTGAACGAGGAGGTGAGAGACATCAAACTAGAGCAGGATTATGAAAGAGGCCAAAAATTAGAGGGAGAGATAGAGAGAGAGAGAGATAGAGAGAGTGCTGCTTCATCCATCTTGTGTGGGTATGGAGCCCCATGGCTGGCACTCTATCCATCAATGAGCGCAACATTAACTCTCTGGATCAGAACCAACTTCCACAGATCTCTTCCCATCTCTCTTCCCCTCCCCTCGCACGGCCACACGCGCACAGCGGCACGCACACACTTAGTATTCTACTACCATCCATGAAAACCTCCACCTTGCTACCTTCATCTCACACACATCAACATTTTGCGCACACACACATGCACGCACGCACGCACGCACACATTTGTAAATGTGTGTGTAAAGTAAGCTTGCAAAACAGGCTCCTCAACACCTCCTCATGCCTACTACCTCCTCCTTCACCTTTTTGCTCCCGACTACCTCTCCTCTCCGCTAAGCTTAAACTACAGTAAGCCAAGATGTCTACTCCGCGCCTCTCTTTGTCTCTCTCTCTCTCTCAGTCGGTGTTAATAATTTAACTAGTGAGCTACTGCAGAGCTGGCTCCTCTCCAAGCCTCAGATTGGCACTGTCTATCTATTTATGACAGTGTGTGGCAGTGCACATGTGTGGGATGCGCAAGAGACACACAAACGTGCACACAGTGAGTGTGTGTGTGTGTGTGTGTGTGTGTGTGTGTGTGTGTGTGTGTGTGTGTGTGTGTGTGTGTGTGTGTGTGTGTGTGACTGTGTGTGTGTGCGTGTGTCAGTGTGCGTGTGTCAGTGTGCGTGTACTGTACATATGTACGTTCCTTCCTCATCCACATTTCAGCCAATAGCAAATTGGCCTCACATGCCACGAGCCTATCACGTGGCTCTAAGATGGAAAGGGAGCTATTTTGGTCCAAAAACTATCAATTCTATTGGTTTGGCCGATCATAACTGGCCAGATAAGGCGTTACGTTCGCTCCGGCAACGTGGGCGATGAGGAGCGTGTTGACATGACGTGACTCTAGTCGCCACCTCCTACCTTCTGTCTCTCACCCTCTTCCATTCCTCCCCACACCAACTTCCTACTATAGGCAAAGTCACTTCAACCATCCAGCACACACCTGATTTATTCATCCATAGGCTCATCAATCATCCTTACACGTCCTTAATCATCAATCATCCTTTTCTCTTTCATCAGAATTATTTCTGTTGTTTTTTTCGTTTTATGTTTATTTGGGGGGGGGGGAGGTTCAAAATGTTTTCTATCTAGAAATGCTTTGTGATTAAGTAGTTAAAGGTCATATACCAAGTGCACAAACCAGGACAACTTGATCTTGTCATATCTCTCTCTCTCTCTCTCTCTCTCTCACGCACTGCCCGCCTGCATGCCTGTAAGCAAGTATAGGACATGTGAATGGGCGGATATGGCATTGTGGCCTTGCCTGAAATAGATAGTAAACATTATGCATAGCCGCCCACTGTACTACACCATGTCTAAATTTGACATCTCATGAGGGCATCTTACACATATTGGAAAAGATAAACATGCACCATGAATGACTCCACGCACATGGAACCTGCACTGTCATTAATTTCAGAGAGGTCAGCGTACCAGAAGGTGGTGTTTGTGTGTGGTGGGGGGTGTGTGTGTGTGTGTTGGGGGGTGGCTGCGCGTCTGTGCACGCATACGTGCGGATGGGCAAATGTGTGCCTGCATGCATGTGTTTGTGCAAAGTTGTAGATGGGTGCACAGTCTGCACACATATATGGGAGTATACGCGCATAAAGAGGAGATGGAGGGGGGTGGACACAAACATGCGCACACACACACACACACACACACACACACACACACACACACACACACACACACACGCGCACAGGCACACACGCACACACGCACACACACACACACACGCACACACGCTGGTGTTGACAGGTGGCTGTGGTAAAGAGGTGGTCCCTGAGCTGGGGTCTGCCTGTCTCTGGCTGAGAGAGAGAGAGGAGTAAAAAGCTCCCAGCAGCTGTCGCCCTAATTCCTCTAACACGGTGCTTGTGCTCTGATTAGAAAACAGATCTGGCCTCTAATTTACTCCTGACACCGGCTAATGCTCTATATCTCAATCGCTCCGTCCCAACTCGCCACTGCCCTGGTACGCTGGACACACACAAACAAGCAGTACACACTAAGATAAGGTGCTACACATTGCTTAGGCTTATATGCAACAAAACAACTTGAACCACATTGCGACGGCCCCATGGTCCTTCAGACCAATGGCCTGTTCCTTGGGCTCCTATCGGGACTCATGTTTTTGTCCGCCTTTGAGCCAGGTCGAGACAACATACTAGTGCCCATTTTCAAACATTCAGCCAAAAATAGCTGATCTACGAGCTTGCAATGCGTTGTGACGTGTTGTGAAATTGCAATGAGAGCTTGTAAATCAGCTAAGAACTAAGCAGTAGGGTTTAAACTTTTAAATCATAATGGAGCGCGACAAGAGAGTCATGACAGTCAGGCTCTATACCAACACTTGCTTGCATCATAGTCACATACTATAAAATATGATGGCAGACGATGTTATAGATCAAAAATTACAAAATTAAAGAATAAGTGATATATTTTGGTTAAAACAAACTTTATTTTGTTAAAATGTTAAATAACTACGGTATATTATGATAGTAATCATTGCTATATAGTTTTTGTTCAGTAACGGGAGTCTCCTGTCTCCAGGTCTTTAATAAACAGAAAATACATTTTCAGGTAGGTGCACAACATTTCAGTTAATCAGGAGAGAGTAGCTTAATTGTGTCTGCTCATTTCCTTGCGTCATCACTTACAATTTCACTTGTTTAATCTGTATGCTGATTCTTGACTGCGTTCTCTATCCTGATTGGATCAAATTGGTATCCCGACCTGAAAATGCACTTTCCGTTTAATAAAAAGCTGGAGAGACTGAGACCCCTGTTGCTGAACAGACACTCTATAGCAATCATTGTCAATGGCATTTAATGTTTGTGTTTCCACAAATCTACGTCATATTTGGTGGACATTTGACCTAATTTCTCCTTTCATTGTCAATGGTAAATATTGAGACGTGTGGGGACAACATTTACGTCATATTTGAGGCACATATGACCTATGATAAATGTTCCCTTCATTGTCAATGGCATTTGATGTTTGTGTTGGCACAAATTTATGTCATATTTGGTGGAATTTGACCTAATTTCTCCTTTCATTGTCAATGGCAAATATTGAGACGTGTGGGGACAAAAGCTGTATATAGGAGGGGCTAGCGCACCTAAAATAAATCACATGTGTGTGAAGTGAAGGGTGCTCTTATACATCATCACGCCGGCCAATCACAATTTGCATCCTCATTTTTCTCTAAAGTAAATTTTCCGTCTTTACTTGTCTGCCTCACTTTTTATCCTCAATACTTACTTTGCTCAGCCAATCAAATCATCGCTGGGATGCTCAGCCAATCAAATCATCACTATGGGGTGCACACAAACACACAAAGCTGGGCCCTCAAAAATAATTAATATAGCAGCTATTCTCACCAGTTTTAATAATAAAACACTGTGATATTTACTCGCATAAAACCATGACCCAAAATGTGTCACGGTCCTATGTTTGGGAGACACTGAGTTTCCCAAAGATTAACCTCAGTTGTGCCACTAATTATTAGAAACATGGATAATACCCTTTCCCCATTGGCATCCACAGAAAACACAAACCAAGCTGCCAGATAACAATTTGTTTGTTTGTTAGTGGAAATAGATAATTAGACTTTTTGATGAACTTGTGTATATGCAGTCCCCTTTTTTATTTCTTTAACGCTTCAACTGTTCTACTATCAGTGGGTCCAATAGGCCTCTCTGGTCTAACACTGAACTATCAGTTGGTCCAATAGGCCTCTCTGGTCTAACACTGAACTATCAGTTGGTCCAATAGGCCTCTCTGGTCTAACACTGAACTATCAGTTGGTCCAATAGGCCTCTCTGGTCTAACACTGAACTATCAGTGGGTCCAATAGGCCTCTCTGGTCTAACACTGAACTATCAGTTGGTCCAATAGGCCTCTCTGGTCTAACACTGAACTATCAGTTGGTCCAATAGGCCTCTCTGGTCTAACACTGAACTATCAGTGGGTCCAATAGGCCTCTCTGGTCTAACACTGAACTATGAGTTGGTCCAATAGGCCTCTCTGGTCTAACACTGAACTATCAGTTGGTCCAATAGGCCTCTCTGGTCTAACACTGAACTATCAGTGGGTCCAATAGGCCTCTCTGGTCTAACACTGAACTATCAGTTGGTCCAATAGGCCTCTCTGGTCTAACACTGAACTATCAGTTGGTCCAATA
>NC_137872.1:29103691-29161191 GCF_963924005.1 Protomyctophum bolini
TGGAACGCCCTACCAACAGTCATTAAGACATGCGAATCCCTTGACTCCTTCAAAACTGCTCTCAAAGGGCACCTACGGACGGCTGCAATTCAAAACTGGCCCCCGTAAAATCTGAATCCCCCACCCACCCCTTTTCCCCCTCACTGTATATGTTTCTTTTCCCTTTTTACCTCCTCTATGATGATTTCCTGTTTTGACTATATAGTTGTGTATATTCATATCTCTTAATGTTTTGATGAATTGAAAATGGTGGGCCCTATTGTAAACAAGTGTAATGCTTTATGGTGTCGTTCACTCACAGTTAACAGTTTTTGTATTGAGTTGTACTTGAAATGTACTGTAATTCTGCAAACTGTTAATAAATCAATCAATCAAACATGGCACAGATACACAGAAGATACTCAGTGTTCCTGTTAATTTAAGCGTCTACAAATGGAACTAAATGGATGACCCATAACACTGTGACCCCCTTTCCACCGGTTGGTTCCCAATGGGAACCGGTTCAGTTCTTTTTGGTTCTTAGTCCATGAGCCAGAGCTCCAAACTTGGTGGGAAAACTAGACATATATTACATTGTTTATAGGTTCAATACAAGTAAATTAATACATGATAACCCTTCCACAGTATAGTAGCTTTTTTATATTTTCGATTATTTTGCATAATTTCCTACATAATGCCTCATTTGCGTATTTAAAAATGTAATTTTTTTAATATAATAAATCATTGTCTTCGTGCAAGTACTCAATTGGAGAAGTTTCATGGTGATAAAAATCTAATATAGGTATGGTTTTCCACATAAAATTCATAATTAACGTTATAATTTTGGAGCTCTGGCTCATGGACTAAAAACCAAAAAGAACTGAACAACCGGTGGAAAAGGGACCTGTATGTATGTCAAAACCTCTTAACTCCATTGGACCGTCAAACTGTGTGCTAAAGCAGCTAACTCCACCACCTCTCCCCATCTCATGGAAGTAATTGACAATATATAAAGTCACAATACCAACTTTGATGAGGCAGAATTGCATTGTTTTAAAAATATATGGTTTTCGTCATTTTCAGAAAAATGAACATTTTGGAGTGGTGGTTTCTTCCCGGCCATATTCCCGGAGATATTTAAAAACTGACCAGCAACTTTTAGCTGCTTTAAAGGACATCAAATGTGTTTGTCTGGTAAAATAGAAACATTTAAAAGCTACACCAAAATGTACCATAATTTCACTGGCTATAGTGGCTGATGATGATCTAGTTGACAGACACGTACAAGTACAAACTCTATGAACATGCTGAATCTGCAAACAGCAAGGAATTGTCTTTTGACGATGTGTGCCTCACATCTCAGTGTACAGTTACTTTTTTGGTAGAGGCTACCAGGCCTAGAATACAGTTTATAACGCCAGATTTAAAACATTACACTTGTTGGACACAATACCAGTGGTTATGAACTCCCAGACCTTAAAATCAGTAACAAAATCAAAAGCAAATGGGACAGTGAAAAAATGGGAAACCACTCAAATTCTCTATTCACTATAAAGAAAATGGAATAACAATAACCTAATTTCATGTGCCACTAGCTGCTTTGCCATGATTTTTCAAAACGACTGGAGATTGCTGAAAGTGACAGAACGGCATTCAAAATGGATACAGTCTACCGCAGTCGTGCCAGTCTGTCATGGCGAGGATGAGCTTCAGACTGGCAGGACAGCTCATTTATGGGCACTGCCCATAAGGTGCCTTTCTGATTGATGGCAAAGCCTCCTGTGCCTCCTTCTCTTCTCCGCTCAATTATTCGTCTGGTCTCTGTGACTTGGCACTGCCCACTACTTCTCCTATGTTAACTCCCTGCGGGCACATTTACCATTATTTGGAGTCCCGATGGGCAACCACATCAGACAGAGACGTACATACATGTGCACACACTCTCATTGGCCACATCTACAGACATCACACACACGCTACACATTCTCGTCCCGACTCACACTGGGTCTGTGCTAGAGGGCAGGTGAGCCTCACACTGCCTCCACTCAAAAAGGATCTCTCACAGTGGGCTCAGCTGGGCTACAGTCTGCCTGGTGGGCCAGGGGGGTAAGCGGCTCTGTAAGCCTGCCAAGAGAGGGATGGGTCTGGGGTGCATGGGGCCAAACCCAGCGTGGGCACACGCACGCGGCACACACAAATGTGCACATGAATATGAACGTCACACAGTAAGAGCCTGTGTTAATTTTTACTTGGTGTCTTTTCAAATGTAAGCAAATGGAACCGTAGCGGTCCAACAATCTACAATATGGTTCATAAGGGATCAGTCAAAGGACTAAATAAAAAACACACACATATCAATGCCATATAATTGCCAAGAGGTATAGTTATAGGCCTATTGGGCTTATCATTATGGGAAGATTAGGCCTGGAAACTATCTGTACAACTCATACAAACATTGCGCAATGACGCCGCCCCGGCTATAGGTCGGGTCCTATGGTCGGGTCTGAGAAACTTTAAGTAGATGGGTTTGGTCCAGGTCAAACTAGAAGTGACATTACAATTATCACATTTTTTTGCCTGACATGTTCAGGGATGACTGTGTGCTTTTATTAATGAGGGACCTATTGGCCCATGCCATGGTATCTGAGGACATGTCCACCACCTGGTGGCTATTTAGAGACATTATAACTAATGAACCTACACCACAGATTACTGGTCGCATGACTTCCTTTAATAAACGGAAACAAGAAAACACATATTACAAAATATCTTTTGTCGACACACGAAACTTTAGCACGTTTCGCCTCCTTATCCAAGCAAAACAACCCAAAAAACGAAATGAAAATGGAACCGTGGGACATATATTCATTTTATGTGTCTTCTCTTTGTCTTTAAAGTAGAAAATAACACAAAAGGCTTTTGAAGCACAGACTGGCAGGGAGGCAACAGGCAGACATATCAGAAGAGACCACCAGGAAAAACTTTAGACGTGTGTGCGGCATGTAGCTTAAAGCTGTGGCTAGCAGAGTACTGTGAGCAACACTGGTTTACTGTATATCCTTGTTTGAGAAAGCTGGGAGCACAAGGGCAACAGGTTCAGATTTAGTACAACACAGACGGTTATCTAGCAATGAAAGGAAGAAATAATAACGGTTTGTCCCAGCATACATTGTGTTTCAAGAGACAGTGGCTAAGGTAAATGTAGCTTAAAGGCTCCCTGGTGCAATTCCCACAACAGATATACGTCAAATGTCTGCGAGCAAGACACAGAGGCCTTCATCATTGTATGTCGCTCTCAAGACATACAACACATTTTTAGCAAAACAAAAATGGTTGCGATGACAGCTTAAAATTTATAACAGAGCCACTAGGTCAAGACAAGGAAAATAACAGGCCTGATGTACACGTTTCACTTACGTTTGTGCCACCCAGAGGAGTGAAGTTGTTCAATATTTCCCATCGAGGCCAAGATCATTCAGGGGTCGCTAAAGCCACAAAAGGAGGCACAAGGTTGAATATCAGGGATCTAGCCAGCATATATAAACTTCAACAGAAATGTATTTCTGTGATCCAGTGTTTTATACCAGGGCGTTCAAAACCTCTTATGTGCACATGCCCTGCCAGTGCCTTCACGTCATTTAAATTGCACTTTTACATACACTGCTCTAACTGAACCAATTACCAGTATCACATGATTGCCTAATCATCAGTGGGCCCTGCAGGACACAATCATTTGATTTGGAATGGAAATGAATTAAACTAAATCAGAGCTGATCCCAATTCATGTGTGCCACTCATTTGGAGACAATTATCCAGCCAGATCGTTAGGAGGGACAGGGAGTCATTCAACACTCTTCTGAAGACACATTTTCTTCAGTCACTGATCCTCATTGTCCATTGCAAAATACTTTTATTCAACATTCAAAACCTACATTCACCTGGAGATGGCCCTTTGAGTCACAATTGGTCAGGTCACAGGTGTCCCTCTTTTCCCCCAACTTCTTCAACCTTTCTCTTTAGGCGAGTGCTGCTAGTGTGTTGCGTCTTGTGCTGCCCAGATCTCTTCCTCAGGGAACCAAGAATCAGCGGGCGGCTCCTTGGGAGAAGCGGAGGTCCTGGTCCTTGGGGAACTGCACTGCAGTAGCAGCGGTAGAAGTCACCAGTCCTGCTGGGGCCTCGGCTGCAGTGGAGGGTTTAGGGGGAGAGTCTGCCACCCAGGGCCGTGGCGGCTGTGCCCGAGCAGGGGCGTCCACAGCTGGGGAGGGCTTCTTGCCCCGTCGGGGCGCCCCAGCTTCAGAGTCCTTTTGGGAGATGAGCTGAAGCAAGGCGGCTGCCACAGAGGGGCTGATGTCCTGGCCAGGCTGGGACGCAGAGGAGCCGACTTGCCGTTTTTTCCCACGTAAGAGAGCTGATGGTGGCGGTCCGGGCGGAGACGGAGGACGATGATCTGTAGCTGAAGGGGCCGGATCAGTCACAACTGCCTTTATCCTTTTTAATATTACGCCACCTGAATAGGAACAGAGGGGGGAAAGAAACTGTGATTGAGCAGTGATGAGAAATTCAATATGGCCCCTAATATTGTTGCCATCCTCCAAAACTAGTTACATTATCCGGCTCGTCTTTTATGGCTCATCTTGCATGAAATGTCATTTAAAATAGTAACATAATGGACACAAAACTCAATATGGTATAGTTAACTAACATTCTACAAGGTAACAGACCAAATAAATTAATCCTAGATGCAAATCATAGGATGTGCCATTAGTTCCTCTAGTTTAATGTTAACTATAAATCATTATTTTGCTTTGTTCATGTCATGATGAAATCAATGCTGTAAACCTTTAACATTTAATTTTTGCTTTGTTGTGCAACAAAATCACCCTCACTCATGGACCTAGAGATGTACAGTAACAAGGTGAGATGTACAGTAACAAGGTATGTATACTACCTGTTTCTACTTACTAAGTACCATTAACACTCATTTAACGGCGACTTACTGTACGCAATGCAAGAAGCCAATGACCAGCCAGTCATTCAAGAGTGCAAAGAATAAATGCAGACGTAGTTTAGCAGAACATCGTCCACACTGGGTGAGGAACTCTGAGGGGCAAGTTTAACTACATGGACAGAACGGGTGACTTGTGTATGGGGACATGTTGTAGATTTTATAGGTATATTTGATGTCTCCCCGTTTTACGGTAATGCAACAAAGCTATGAGACACTTAAGTCATTTATCGTGGCTACTCAGCTATAAACCCTTGGAGACCGTTTCCAAGGAAACAGGATTGTTGGTGTCAAATAGTTTTTATTCTGCCTACCGATAGAACTGGTGTGTTTTCATACAATATCTGATTCCATGTGAACAGTCAAAATAAAAGAAAAGAAAACGTGTGACAAACCAAAGCTAAAAGAAACATGCAGGTAAAGTCTAAAGATTCAAAACATTTATTTTGCACTTTATAATTTATTAGACTTTCTTCAAAAAAATAATTGCCGACATCACAGACTGTTTTAAAGCAACATCGTTTCCTGCAAAAAGAATTCATGACACCGGTTTTAATGAAATGAAGTGAGGAATTAAACACACGTGTGGGAATGGGAAAGATACAAGCAACAAGACTGTGAGAAAGAAAACAAGAAGAAGGCAAAGGTGGAGGGAAGAGTACAGTGTGAACCATGATCGTCCTAAAAAAAAACGAGTTAACTACACCCTCGGTTTATTTGTCACACTAGTGGGAAGATGTCCATGTGCACAGAGCCCTTTCTAGGTGGCACGGGTCACGTAAACACTAGTCAAGACATTTCGACTCGCCAGCTTTACGTTTGTAGTATATGCAAGGGTTAAAAAAAAGGAGACCGTTGTGTGTCTGTGTAAATGGTGCACCTGCTCATCGAAAGCAGTTAGAAGTTCAGTGCCTTTCATGAGGACACTTTGACACGCAGCCAGGGGGAGCCGTATCCACGACGGACGCTCTACCTCCTGAGCCACTGCCGTCCATTGCGTGGGTTGGTGGGAGGGTGGGGGTGGGGGGTGGGGTAACGAGAGGGAGTAGTGTGATGAGTGGACAGATTATCCGCCGAAGGAACGTAGCAATCATAAACATTTCATGTTGTCGGTTAATCCTTTAAATTCACAAGGTAGTTCACGACACCTTTTTTGCCAATGCCACATTAGCTGATAAATTTCCTTCTTTTCTTTTAAAAGAAAATCTCTGGACATTTATAGTCGAGCCTATGCTTATATTTGTTTATAGCAGATATATACCAATACCTGTCAAAAATCTGTATGGCCTAAAGGAACCTTTGTTTACAAAAGAATTGAGAGAATGCGACTTGTCCTCTGCCCCGACCTGCACACAGATACAGTCCCCACCAGTGATTTCCACCTGACCCGGGTGCCTCCTGTTTTACCCCTAGAGCTTAAACCCAGACTTGCCCTTGCGGTCGGCAGCGGAGGCGGCTGAACTGCGCGTTACCGCCTCCTCTGACTGGACACCATTGCTCTCATCGGTTTGCTCTGCACCCTCGGCCTGCGGCTGGATCATATTGCTCAAAATGATGGCCAGCAGGTTGGCCTGCTCCTCCTGGCTGAGCACCGACTCTCCGGCCACCGGGGACGGCTCCTGGGGTTCAGGCGGTGGTTCAGGGGGCTGAGACCTGGTAGGCTGATGGGCCTGTTGGTCGTCTGGAGCCCCCTGGTGGTGGGAAGCCTCGTTGAGCGCGGACAGGGTCTGGCTGAGACTCTCCGGATTGGAGATGTTGAGGAGCTGGGCCACCTGACTGAGGTCTGAATGCCCCTGGAGCAGGTTCAGAAGCACAGCCATCTCTGTCCGATTCAACTGCTCCGCTACCGCTCCCAGGTCTGAACACATTAACACACGTGGAATCATGAACAGCATTTAAAACATATTTGACTAATAAGAGGGGGAAAAAATCCTTTACTGATAAAATTCAATCAATATTTGCTGGTAGCCATTTTATAATGCTTTGGGTTTTACATGGCGACTACTAAATGTAACTCACTCAGGAAATTGGCTGATATTGCTGTGGGGGGTGGTCTTCCAGGTGGTGGTGGTGGTGGGGGTGGGGCACTAGCAGGGCTGGCCTGGGGCCGACTGTTTTCTCCACTAGAGGGCCCTGTCGGGGTCTTACGGGGCACTTTGGGCACAGGCACATCTTCAGGCAGCCCGCTCTGACGCGCGCGCCTTCTCTTCTTACTCCACAGCTCGTGGCAGTCCTGGTGGTGTGGGAGACTGAGAGCAACACACAAAGCAATGCATGAATGGCAGGATCGATGGAAACCAAAATGAAGAACAGCAGAGGGCGATGGAAATAAACCAATCCTTAAGTCGGAAAGGAATAGTTATCCAATATCTATTGCAGTGTTGTAGTTACTAGAACATTGCAATAGATAACCATTCCATCCAGACTTACGTTGTCATCTACTCGAATCTAGTAGATAATATTGTGATAAGGAGAGGAAACTCACTCTGGCGGGGGCATCTGGCTGGGCTCAATATCAAAAAGAAATTCACTGTTCAGAGCCTGTTCCGATGTGCAGCGCCGAGCTGGGTCAAGGGTCAGCATACGGTCCAGCAAGTCCAAAGCCTGACTAGGCAGACTGTGATTGAGAGGGAGAGAGGGATTTTCAACAACAACAGCCAGACACAAGTTTGATAACAGCTACAGTGTAGGACTAGCCTGGCCCAGCCTGTACGGTTTCTGGTCTAGAGGGGCGGATGCCGGCGAGAACACGGCTGGTGGATCCTATTGCTTCACCGATCTGAGAACCCGCGAAAATCAAATGGTGTAGGGCTGACTGAAGGGAAATCCGTCGCAGAAAATAGCAGATCGACAAGCTCACAAGTCGTCTTGTTTGAGATTGAATGAAGATATTTAATGCAGAGCAAAAACAGAAAGGCCACTAGTATGGAGACAGAGATGATTTTTTTTTAAACGCACTCCGCTCAACAACGTATGGGGTTTAAGTCTTTAAGCCTGACATACAAGGCAAACTCCTCCCGTAGTCGTCGCCTGTACTGCTTCTTGGGCTTCATGGTGTTGAAGTAGGGTAGCTTAATGACATCGGGCCAGGCTGCAGGACAGGGGCTCCCACACAGGCGACTGGGAAGGAACGGACAGAGCAGAACAAGGAAGAGTGACAACAACAAATCTAGACGTTTTTCATGAATACAATGCATGCAGTAGAGGTACTGCTAACAATGTAGCTGATAATAGTCATGTGAATATAGTATGTACAGTACAATGTACAATGACAAATTAAGTTGACACCATTAACATTAGAAACAAAAAAGTAAATGAGTCAAACAAAAATCAAAGAAAGAGAAAATGGGAGAGTTGGGAAGGGGGGGGTCTCAGTCATGGGGCAGGGTTTATAAGGACTAAAAGCAGTTTATTGAACAGTTCTATTTATGGAAACAATTTGCAGAGCTGACCTTTTTTCTCACTTAAGGAAACACAAAACATCTGAGCCACACAGTGATCTTCATAAAATTTAAATAAAACATCAAGAGCGGTGTAAAAGTTGACCTGACCTGAGTGCAGCCACATTTACATTTTGGAGATTTAGTGGACGCTCCTGAGTAAGTGAGCGAGTTACGAGTTAGCAGGTAGGTATGGCACAGTGACTTGAGGATCAACAGGTTGTATGACTCCAGCAGAAATCAAACTTGTGGACATCATTAATGGGATGGTTACTTCTACTAGTAGGATAGCATATTATAATGTGAGGGTCTAAGGGTGGTAAAGTAATGCTAGTGAGATCAGCTGCCAAATGTTGGTTGACTCTCATCAACCAATCTCTCATGCAGTTAACCAGCCATGCTGATGTCAGATCATGTTGTTCCTAATCTGGGAAATCGTAGTTGGGGGAATAGTGGAACAGACTACCCAGTGCCTCAAGGTAGGGGGCCCCTCAAAAGACCTGGACATAAATGGTTAATCTGGTCTAAAAATAAATCCATAAAAATATTGGAGGCACTCCATCCCTCAAGTCCTGTATCCCATTTGTTAAGATGGCTTAGTTAGGACGGATTCAGACTAGGGTCCGGGGTCCCCACCCAGGTCCACTTGCCATTGTTGTGATTAGCGTACCATACCAGAGTACGGAAAGGTGCCCCAGTACGCATGGAAGAGGTTGTCCAAGACAAGTACGATTCATGCGTACTCGTCATGAATCTGCCCTTAGTACGCTCCTGCACTAGCATTTAAAATAGTTCATCCATGGGATAATCATGCTTACATTAGGATGCTGTGTTCGAGATGACACAGAAATGTGCTACATCTCTGCATTGTACAATAGGATATCCACCCGCCCACGACCCATATGCATGCATATAGGACTTACTTATTGATTATGGTCTGACACAACACTAACATGGCCTATGTCCTATTCCTCCTGTTCAACATTACCTCCTCACAGGTGCTGCCACAGCCCATAGAAGTACATGCAGTGACAAAGATCCTCCTCACAGCCAATCGTTTCGTATATTGGATATTCTTTTTATGATGCATGTCTATCCTAGTTGTTTATACTTCACGGAGGACTTGATCTTATTTTTTATTACTGGAGAATGCTATGCCAAATAAATTGTCATGTGAATGGACAATCAAGTATTATCATTATCACAATTCCAGCGATTAAAGTAACAAAATCTCACACATTGGTATTGGTGAAACAGCATGACAGGAGCTTGCATTCCATTTGTTTAACAATTACCATAATATATTTAAAAAAGGATCTGCATTATTGTTCTGAATGTATGTTCTTGCTGTCATACAGCCAACCAGTTGAAGAAATCACAGATTGGAGCTTTGACCTAAAAGCTTTAAGATTTTATGAAATATGAGACCATTAGGGTTTTATGGAAGATGCTTCCGAATATGTCCAGAAGCAGGAATTCTATTGCTAGTTTGTTCAACTCTAATAAAGCAATAAGCCACAAGATGTCTCAGTTTAGCGTTTACCTTGTATTTTATAATGGCTGAGAGGCGTGGTGAGGCATGGTGACTGAGGCACGACGCATAGCTATTGGGATCTTCACATTTATCAGCCACTGTTGCTGATAGACAAATACATTTGTTGTCTGTTTTGTCTTGGCCGCAGTTGGCATACCTGATGAGTTCAAGCTGCAGTAGTTCCTGGTTGGCCTGGAAGATGGGCTTCTTGGTAAAAAGCTCTCCCAGAATACAGCTGGGCACAGACAACAATGGACACATTTAGATATATTAGCAACCACACAGCTAGACTGTTGCAAACCAAACAATCAATCATCAATTCTGTATTAAAGATGTGACAATGAATTATGAAAAAATAAATAAAGCCAGAGATTATAAAACAAATAAGGTCAAATTGAGTCAATCCACAGATGCGGTTCCATCAATGTGTGGTGGTGTTCACGCTTACCCACAGCTCCATACGTCAATGGCTGGAGAGTACCTCTCCTCTCCCAGGAGGAGCTCAGGGGGACGATACCATAACGTGATTACTTTATTAGTGTACGGCCGACTAGAGGCAAGAAGAGATGGAATACAATGAGATGTAAGTAATGGTGGAACATTAATGCCACCCAGTGCCTAAACATAAACACTTCAGTTATCCTTTCTATCTATGCCATTGGGCTCGGAGGTTTGGTTTAACACTGTTGAGCACCATCTAGTGGACAGACTTTGAAAAGGGGAAGATGAAAACTTGCAGTGCAAAAGATGGGATTGAATTAGTGCTGTCAGAACGAAATTTGGGAGTAGAATATGAAGAAGAAAAAATAATAATCTTTGAATGTTAAAATTGTCATTCAAATGGTTTATTTTTCCTCGAGAAATGTACTGAGAAACTAATCTAATTAACTTGTTTCCTGACCTACCGATGTGAAAACAAAACATTAAAGTTTGAGTGGATGCACTGCACACAGCAAGTTAACATGAATGCCGTCGCCACCCGCCACCGTCTGTTTTGCACACTCAGCCTGCATCAGGTCACACCGATTATGGTCAGCGCAGCAAGCAAGACTCTTCCCTTTACCCCCATAAAGTGCACTTGAAAAAGTGGGTAAAGCCCTCAACTAATAGTAATTTTCACTTTCTTTTGTTTAGCCCGTTATTATAGCATTTGTGCCCATGGATGTTGAATATTAGAAATAATAAATCATTGAAATTCGAATGGCATGATAGAGTAAAACTGACAGCACTATATTTTAATTAAGTCATCCATCACAGCGCCATATTAAACCACACACTGGATCTGAAATTCAATTCATGGTATTGTCTCTCTCCTTACAGGATAAACGCAGAAGTCATTTAAATACGTTTACGACAAACAAATTGTTTTCTTACCTCTCCTCTGAACTGTAGAGCCGGGCCAAACCGAAGTCAGCCAGTTTGATCTGACCACTGCACAAAGAAAACAAAGTAGTGAGAACGAACACCTGAGAGATAAGGAGCCAGTCTTATGGTATGGAGCATACTCGGCATGGGAGGCCATGCTGTGTCAACACTGACTAATAAGATAATAGTAATATAATGAACCATGGAGACATCTCATCTATGCCACCAACAAAATACAATTCAAGACATTAACAATTAGACTCTTGGTATTTCCACTATAACCAGAGTTCTTCTTGCATAAAAACGCAAATATAATACATTTTATTCTTTCTGGTCAGTGTCCAGAGGACGACTTCCCCCATTTTCAACCTATCTTCAAAAAAGTGTCCTCATTAATGCTCCTGATAAAAACAGTACTATTCTTCCTACTCTGTGTCTCGTAGGAGGGCTATGGACATTTCAGAAACCCACCTAGCAGTGACATCGTTAGTCAGATTTACATTTTTATAACACGAGAAGTTAGAGAACAATGGCTTCCGTTATAGCCTGGGCACCATTTCATTTCGGTATATGATCCGGGCTGGAGCCGGATGATATGCTTACGTCATGTTGTAAGCAATGGTTTGCTTACAACAAACAGGAAGCCGTTTGTTGCTTCCCGTTTGATTAAAAGCAATAAAAGCTCTCGTAAGCGAGAGCTTTTATTGAGAGGGAAAAGGAAGTTGCCCCCGCCTGTTCATCCTGTCTGGCGACTACAAAACAATACTACAACATGACGTAACCACATCATCCGGCCCCAGCCCGGATCATACGGACTTTTGAAACAGAGACCAGGCTTTCCTCCGAGGCGGTGGAAAGCCTGGTGAGGCGATGTTACTTCCGTTATAGCATGCAAAATGTCAGCAGTTTCTATTCGCTTGGATTCCCCACCGATGTCCCTGGTAGGCAGGTTTCTAAACTGTCCACAGCCCCATCTGAGACACAGACCAGGGTGAAGTCATCATTATTTGAAGTAATCAATTAAGTGTGGGTTCATGAGCTCCGTGACACGAGTGTTGCTGTAGGTGCAGAGTTAGAGTACCTAGCAAGGGGTACTTTGCACCATTAAAAAGGCATTTGAATAGTCTGAGATGCCAACAAGCTAATAATACCTGACAGATCTATAAAATAACTATGGAAATATGTATATATATAATTTAAAATGACATGGCTGTGGATAATGAAGGCTTCACTCAGTTGCCTGAATAGCCTACTACAGAGCGGATTGCATGCATATATGGCTAATGGCTATGACAGAGCAGACACTTAAAAAAGTGCAATTTGCCTTGCATACAATATCGCAATATACAGTTTTTGACATATGGTATGGCTATGGTACCTCCAGATTCTTGCAATACACAGCCCTATTAATACGTCAACCAATAGCCCATGACATGCCATGTGAAGAGACACATGCTATACCAACACACTCAATTATATTGTGTAATTTTATTTGCGAAGGAGGTCTTGCAGATGTGTTCACTGACAGTATGTTTCAGCCATTACCTGTTGTTGAGTAGTATGTTGGAACATTTGATGTCTCTGTGCAAGAAGTTTTTCTTGTGACAGTAGTCCAGGCCTTCCATCAGCTGGCGCATGAAGCTACGGATGTGTTCTTGAGAGAACTGGACCAGACCAGACTCAAGCAGGCCCATCAAATCATGGTCCATATACTCAAATACAAGATAGAATGCACCTGAAATGAGAGGAAAGTGTCCGTTTTGGAAGATATGTGAGAAACATTATTCCAACACACAAAGTACACTTGTAAGGATCAGAACAATTACAGCCAATGGACAGATTGCCATCACACACACAATATACTGCTTAAACATTTCCAACACATTCATGGTATTTCTGCCATATTATAATGATATAGGAGCACAGGGTGGCAGTAGATCAGGAGCGAGAGAGCTGCCGCTTGGGAACCATGGTTCCTGGTTAGATCCTGATGAGCAGGTTGGTGTCTTGCATCGATCGATCAGCATCGGCCGATATTTAATGAAAATATGAGATTGTGTCATTCTGATCGATGAGTCAATCAAGACTTTTACGGTCGCCCTCCTCTTGCACCATCATGATCAATTTTTGTACCTTTCTAAACTAAATTTGCTATATATATGGAACATAGCCTCAATTGCACCTTAAACTAAATTGTGTTGTATATATGGAACATAACCTACTGTGAAGCTGTTCACAAAAAGTTTACCTAACGTTGCTACTACAGGGAAAACATGTACACACGTTACTATTATTTTTACACTTACTGATTGCTCTTTCTTGCACTCTTTATTCTTGTTTGCTGTGCTTTCTGTGGTTAGATGTAACAATAAAGTACAACCTTAAACCACACTCGCTGCATGCAGAGACATAGCAATTGTGGTAGCAGGTTGAGAGAGCTCCGAGCCCAATGACATTTCTTTGGAAAGACTTGAGTCAACTTGACTACACAGTAAATTAACAAATTTAAATAGAAATATTCCCCTCCCACATAATCATATCTGTGATCCTATCGTCCGATCAAACATCAGTGTGTAAATGGTGGGTAAATCTAATGCAAATTGTAAAGCAATTTGGATACAAAAGTGCTAACGCACATTAATATTATTCTGCATTTTTCTTGTTCCCGTTACCTCCGAGCACAAAAATAATCCAAATCAACTGCAAGTTGGTTTTGTGAATGTTTGAATATTGTGTAAATATTCAGTTTTAACAAACGGTCTATGGGTCAGCTCGAGGTCCATCCATTTCCAGAACATTGTACTACATCATATTCAGGTCAATTAACCTTGCTCTTACCGGATCATCTCGCTGCATTAAATCAAGTAGTCAACATTGAAGCAAACCAATGTTGATCAATAGGATTATTATTTGCTTTAAAAAACAAAAAAGTCCTCTCCATTACATAGACGGCTGACTGCATTGCCTCCCAAAATGAATAGATTTGCAAGTCATCATTGCATCAATATGCATACGTTTCGTAAAGAAGCAATACTTTTGCGCACAGGGTATAACTTATATGGAATTACAAAATTACAATTATTTGGTTGGAATGTGCAAGGAAATATCAGTTAAATAAAACATTTGAAGGCCCATCTTAACACTTGCCACATGCTCACACACGTCTTAACTCTTACGGTCTTTTTTATCGATATAAAACGGGATCGCTAAAATCAATTTGTTGACAGCGGCCGTTGCTAGGCAACGCCTTGCTCAGCCCGTCCCGGACAACAAACTTCCTTATTTACTCGGAATCCACGCTGCCTCCGCACAGATTGATCATAACGCCGATGTTCTGTCCAAATTCCTGACTTCATCATGCATCTCGGTTAGAATATTAACGCTTCTAAAGAGTTTTATGACAGTTTTGGGGGTGGAAGTGAAAAGCGGTGGGTTTCAGGGTAACCCTCATCTATTTGGCACTTGCATACAAAAAGAAGCCTACGCATTGTGTGGCCCTCAAAGATTATTATTAAAAATGGACAAAAACCTACCTTTTTAACAAAGCATTCTGTTACCGTTTCTTTCTCTTACTTAGTTTTAACTTGACCCTTTTAGTTTAGCCGAGCTGAGCTTTAACCCTGTAGCACTCGTTCGTCAGAATGTAAAGTGCTTTATAAATAAAATGTATTATTATGATTATTAGTGCTGCTGTTACAACTTCATCCTAGGGAAAACACTGATTACCTTTGTCTTTTTTGAAGTCAAGTGCATCCTGTTTGTCAGTGACAATCTCCTTCATGTTGACCACACTGCGGTGGTTGAGCTGTCGCAGGATTTTAATCTCTCTGATGGCCGTGATGGGGAAGCCCTCTTTCTCATTGTCCAAGCGCACCTTCTTCAGAGCCACCAACTCACCTGGGAGTGAACAGAGCATTCAGAAAATCTCAAAGCAATCCAATAGACATTTAATTTGTCAATCTGCTCAAGAGTATGCAAAACACCAATTGGCAGTAAAGAGTTCATCCCATCTTACCAGTGTCTTTATCCTTTGCTTTGTACACCTGGCCATAGGTTCCTTCTCCTATGATACCAATAATATCAAATTTATCTACACAGCGTTTTCCCCAGTCGCTCTGGGTCTGTTTGCGCTCACCATAGCGTGGGCAGCAAAACCTGGGAAAGAGTCAAAGACACACAAAAAAACAATAAGAAAGTCTTACCAAGGAATTGGGTAATGAGCCAAGAAAGCACTAGAAACTTACTTTGGTCTCTTTTTGAGGGCAGTCTGGGGTAGCGGAGGAGCCTGGCGGAGAGGGGGGGACTGCGGAGGTGAGTCATCACCTCCAGGTAGGGTGGGGGGTAGGGGCAGGTCGATCAGCGACGGCCGACTGCGTGCTTCCTTCTCCTTCCTGTGCGGCCTTTGGGGAGGGGTTGACCTCTTTGGACTGAGACAGAGACAATATCTTCAGAAATAAGAACAGGAGTGGTTGTGTGTGTATGCGTGTGGATATACACGTTATCTGGTCTCTCACCTGTCCTGAGAGTCTCCCAGCAGCATGGGTGGCAAAGGGAGTGGGGGCAGCGTGGAGGTCTTGAGGAGAGGGGTCTGCCGGACAGGGCTGCGTGCGGGAAGTGCAGGTGGGGATTTGGGCTGGGAGATGGGCTGGGAGACAGCTGTGAGGGGTTGGAGAGTGGTTTCTGATGGAGGAGGCGGTGGTGGCGGAGGCGGCGGTGGTGGCGGGGCCTGTGTGACTGGGGCAGGCGGCATGGGGGGAGAGGGCTGGTGCAGAGGAGGTGCAGGAGATGCAGATGATGGAGGTGGAGGTGCAGTGCCCTGGTCTTCATCGGTTGGATTGTCCTGGAGCAGAGGCGCAGAGGCCACCGGCTGCGAAGAGGCCACCGGCTGCGTAGAGGCCACAGGCGGCTCAGAGGCCACAGGCGGCTCAGAGGCCACAGGCTGCTCAGAGGCCACAGGCTGCGCATTGGCCACAGGCTGCGCATTGGCCACAGGCAGCGCTTCACCCGCTGCTGCAGAGTCTTTCTCTGGGTGTATCGCTTCAGCTTTAGTGGCCCGTGGGGAGGGACCTGTGGTCTTACCCCGTGTCGAAGGAAGAGGGGTAGAAGTGGCATTGCCATGGGCAGCTGCCACAGCAGCCTGACGTTCCTTCTTCCGCCGGCTAAGCTCCGCCCCCAAGCTAGAATTCAATGGCAGACGTGACGTGGTAGGGGAGCGGCTAGCTGCCCGGTTGCTGTAAGTCCCACCTCCAGGTCCTCCAGATGAGTGCTTCTTGTTGCGAGAGCGCGATGAGGACCGACGGGAATACAGCAGAGGGCTGCGACTCCTGGAGCGCCCAGAACGTCTAGTTGAACAAAAAGAAATAGATCGACTATTTAGAGAAAAACATTTCAGAACATACAGTCAATGGAAGAGTAGACTGTATTGTAAGTTTAAAACCTAATTATATATTTAGAGGTTGGTGGTTGTCATCTATTCTAGCATTAGACATATTTTCATAGATTGCATAGGCCCAAAGCCAACGGTAAACAAGGAACAACATAATACAGGCACTAGTAAAAAGTAAAACTCTTGAATCCAAAAGTTTGCTCAAATCCCTATACACTACAGTGAGTTGGGAGCCTAGGTCACACTATTATGCTATGGTCTAACTAGCCTTTTCAACTTCTGAAAAATAGAAAAGCCTCAGATTTGAGTCAACGTGAGATTTGCCTTGGTGGGATAGTATTGAAACTAGTGGCTTAGTTTGACTAATTTTACACCATCTTTATCACCATCTGAAGGCAAACAGTGCAGTCATCATTGACAACTAGGTGCTTGTCTGACTTAAGAACCTTCCTACGATCACAGCATACACACTACAGCTACAACCAGGAGCTGCAGTAAGAGATACTGGTCTATACTGAATGTTGTTTATGTACAGTTTTATAGTAAAACTAAATAAAATGTTAAGAGTAAACTGATCTAGGATGGTTAAGTGACATAGTAAAACTAAATAAAATGTTAAGAGTAAACTGATCCAGGATGGTTAAGTGACATAGTAAAACTAAATAAAATGTTAAGAGTAATCTGATCTAGGATGGTTAAGTGACATGACTCAGGTCTTGGATCAGGAAACATATTCCACAAATCTATGAATATGGATACGTAACCAATAGGATAGGATTCCCCTTCCTAATGTAAATTAATTCTTGTTTAATAACTAGCTCCTCGTGTTTGTGTCTTCATGCAGCATAACTCACTTTGATACAGAATACTTGTGAGTGCAGTGGGGTACCGTATGGTGTCATGTGAACTGTGATACTCACCGGGACATGGGGCTTGTGCTGGAGGACCTGCGGTTACCGTAGGGGCTAATGGAGCGTCTTCTTGAGTA
This sequence comes from Protomyctophum bolini, assembly GCF_963924005.1. Classification (NCBI taxonomy): domain Eukaryota; kingdom Metazoa; phylum Chordata; class Actinopteri; order Myctophiformes; family Myctophidae; genus Protomyctophum; species Protomyctophum bolini. Next base: position 29,121,389 of record NC_137872.1, read on the forward strand.
AACAGGACTGCTGTCCCTCTCATAGCTGGATGACCTGTGTCTGCTGCCATAGGGGCTTTCTGACCTCTGCCTGCTACGGCGAGACATCTCCCGGTAGGGACTGGGGCTCCTGCGCCTGTGGTAGCTGTCATCCGCCTGTTGAGCATACCCACCGCTCGGGGGGCTGTCACTGCCAGCCCTCCTTCTCGGGCTGGGGGACAGAGCAGAACTTGTACCTTTACGACGTTCACTGCCCCTGCTTGATGATGATGGCTTGACTTTGGGACTCGACTTGTGACTCTTTAAAGACTTTCGGTGACTCCTGTCTGTACGTGACCTCTGGGAAGATGATGTGCGGCTGGTGCCTTCCCCATGGGCTTCTCTCCGCTGTTTCTCCTTGCGAGTCTTCCCTGAGCGACTGCTCTCTTTGCTGCGAGATGACGAAGTGGAAGAAGTGGCGCTACCAACACTAGCAGCAGGTTGTTGTTGTTGGGAAGTGGGCATTACCTCCCCACGCTTTGACACGGAGTCCTCCGACTGATGATCGTGGCGCCGAGATGTGGAGCTGGTGGCTGACGATGCCACAGCAGCCACAGGGGCAACTCTGTTCTTGTTCTTTACAGAGTCCTCTTTCTCACGGACCCTACTACTTTTTTTATTGAGCCCCTGATCCACATCCCCAGGGTCTCTAACTTTGCTGGGGTCCACAACTTTGCTGGGGTCCCTAACTTTGCTGGGGTCCCTAACTTTGCTGGGGTCCCTAACCTTGCTGGGGTCCCTAACTTTGCTGGGGTCCCTAACCTTGCTGGGGTCTCTAACTTTGCTGGGGTCTCTAATTTTGCTGGGGTCCCTAACTTTGCTGGGGTCCCTAACTTTGCTGGGGTCCCTAACTTTGCTGGGGTCTCTAACTTTGCTGGGGTCCCTAACTTTACTGGGGTCCCTAACTTTGCTGGGGTCCTTGGGCTTTTTGCGAGTGTGTCTATGCGCTTTGCTCTCACCGTCTCCTGCAGTGGCGCCACCACCAACCCTGTCAAACTCCGCGGTCGCGGGGGGTTCCGCGGGGGGTTCTAATCGTTCGTTGGCCCCACTCTTCGATGGTTTTGAAGAAGGTGGGTCCGAAAAAGTGTCCGAGTCTGAGCTTATATCATCGTACTCCACAAGAGGCTTCATCATGTTGCCGACAGGAGGCGCCGCCGTCTCGGCGAGGGTAGAAACTTCAGGGCCCTGTGCGGTCGAAGGCTCAACACGACCATGTTTGCCTGATTTATGGCGTTTGCGTCTTGCAAAGAGCAACGAAGACATAGGCGGCTTTGATTGAATCTTACCGTCTTTATTCGTCAAGTTCCCTGCGGAGGAATGAGGCGGGACCTGGGTCTGTTGTTGCCCACCGCTGTTGTTGCCACTCGCCTGTGCAGCAGCAGGGCTAATGCTAGATACCAGCTTCCTCTTGGTCCCATGATGTCGGTCCGACCCAGGCATTCCTCACGTCGGCGACGGTACCTCTCCTGCAAACGAGGCTCGATAACCCAGGCAATTCATTCACGAGAGAACAGTATTTCCAAAATGCAAGTGTACAAACAAGCATACAAGGGACGGGAAAAACAAACAAGACCACCAGGCCGCTCACGTTTAGTCCTTGTCAATCCATTCCATTGACGTCGCCAACATAGTTTGCCAATGTAGAAACAAAAAACGCCACGCTTGTTGCCCCGACCCGTACTAAAAACTCTACTTTGAGTTAGTAAATGAAATAGATCCACACAGAACACCGGAGCATTGTGGTCTCTCGTCTCCGTTTCTATCTAGCTAGCCTGCTAGCTAATGTTGAGAAGCTAGCGTGCGGACTCGTAAAAAGAAAAGAAAAAGGTCCCCTTAGTAAAAGCTGTCGTTGTCCGGTGCCAAGTTTTGTAAAGGTGTATTTATTCCATTGAAATACGGTTTTAGAGTTCAGAAACAAGCAAAGGCCGTCATTGAAAGCAGCTCTTGTTTCTCGAACAAAATGAAAACTTGACCCGGTTGGTACTGTTTACATGTTCCCTTTAATGTCAATTTTATCTACTATAAACTCAATGTTGATCAGAAATTATAGTATACTCGTGTGCAATAAATGTTCCAGTTTATTATCAATGGCTCTGGGAATCAACCAGGCCTGTATTTAGGGCGATGCTAGTGGATTTAAGTAGAACATCCACGGCCCTGTCTGAAGGAGACTACAAACGCCATTGTGGCTCCCTGTGTGACTAGCAGGTTTTCCGTGCAGCAGCAAGGACCGGAAACCCAGCGGGCTGTCAATCCCATGGTCAATCCTCCGTGTATCGTAGCAACATCCTATCAGGAGCTTTAACCCGCCTTATGTGCACTATGTACCAGTTGACAAATCTAGTAATTTGTGCCCTTTATTCAAGTAATTTAACAAGATTATGTGTGTTGTACGGTAAAAAACATAATTTAAAGTTTATATTCTACACATCTGAAATATTATAATTCGGTAATATTACCTTTTTAGGTTCCAAAATAGAGGGAGCGGAGCTAGATGACGAAAAATGAAAGACACACACACCCTTTCAGCTCTAGTCTAGACTAATTTGTCAGATAAATGGAGATAGTTTAAGTTGTTTAGGGGCTTGTGTTTATTATGTTTATCAAATATACATTAAAAAATAAAAAATAAAACAGTAACAAAAACTTGCCACAAAGATTTGTTCGTTTCATTATCACCTTGTCAAGCATGCACATGGTTTCCCGCTATGGTGACGCATTCTGATGAGAAAATGTACGTGAACGTTGATTGGTTACTTTCCCATGCTGGAGGCGGGGACACTGACAAATAGGAAGTGGTGTTTATTACTGTTTTACAAAGTGGCAGTTCAGTCACTACAAAGTTACAATGTATCATGTATGTTTAAGGAAATAATGTTTACGGGATAAGCACACCATTTCGACTGATCACTAACAATGTCATGTTTACAACAGCAAAGGAAGTCTACTTATGGTATAATACATATAATGAATTATTTGGGTTAAATTGTGAACAGTATAGCACTGTCTGTTAGTTGGAGCTAAATTATAAAGAATTGGGTGGGCTCAGAGATTTATCATTATCTATTATTGCAAGACTTCATGACATATTAAACATATTTACCCTTCCCCCCTTTGCCCTCATGTAGGCCTACATGCTCTCTTTTTTGGCATCACTTGATAATAATCTTTGCTTTAAAGCCACCACCACAAAGGCCTGCAGTGTGATCTTTTGTGAATATATTGACCAATATATGTAGGCAAACATTAAGGGTTACTATTTAACAACGATGTGTCGGTATAGGTATAACGGGCCACAGAACCATTGTTAATAATGTTAAAGTAATGCAGGCCTGTGTCAACTTCATTTTAGGCTGCTATAGATTCTATTGGACTATTGTGTTGGGTTAGTGGGGGGAGGTGAGTGATGAAGTGAGCAGATATAGCAACACGGGCTTCGCTGCCTGCTGGTCAGTGCGTTTGATCAAAAAGACAGCTCTCTTGCGTTCGCGTTAACAACAGGCTGGGAAAAAACAATGAAATTAGCTGTTCGAGCACCCGAAAGGACGGTAGCATGAGAGTTACAGAGGAGAGTAATAAACAAGAACAGGACCGACATCTCCACGCTACTGCGCTTCTTCCACTGAAGTCGGACTCGTTATCCCCCCGATTGAGTCGGTAAACCACCGTCCGATATGGGGAAGGAGGTAAATGGTGTTTCGCGGAGCCGGTTTGAGGTGAGTTTTCCATCGATCTGTAATAATAACTGTTAGTTGTTGACGTCCAGCATTCAGTGATCCTGTTAACGTAAAGGCTATAGGCCTACTTGATGACTGTCGCTCGCTGTATTTATTGTAAAACGGCGCTTATGGCCAGTGGAGGCAGGCAGCTTCCGCAGTCAATGTTTGGATTAGGTAAAATGCTGTTGTTTTGTCTTAACAACAGCATTTAACGCATTTTTTTCACGGACGACATGGGCCGATGTGTCCATTGACACCTGTCATGCTGTTGATTGTTCTATTTGGGCATTTTAAAGGGCCTAAAATGTGTCCTCGCTTCTCTTTGTGCCGTCAAAACAAAGACAATGAGGCACCCGTAGCACATAAAAACAGTTTTGATACTCTGTGTCATCTAAATCGCTATGACATATTGCTTGGCTTTCCTTGAGTAATGTTCAGTTGGCGTTTGTTAACCGAGTTTATCAATGGATCTCGGCTCTTATAATGTTTCGAGCTTCCCCTTGGCTTTAGCGGATAGATTGTCTGTCTATGGCTGCTGCGGGCTGCGGCTATGTGGGGGCCTTGGGTTGAGACTTCTGCATGGACCGTATTAGATGGATCCGCCATGGCCCGACTAGATTATTTACAAATAACCAGCCATAACGTTTTATATAGAGTAAACTCGTATGAATTAAGCCGCGCCTTTATTAGATAATGTTGCTGACGGCATTCACTGTAATAATAAACTTTACGTCGCAGCAGTAAACGTGCAGCCAAGTGTTGTGGAAAGGAAAAATAAACGAAAAGAACCTTTGAAAGCAAATGCTATATATTCACTGCATGACATTGGTCCATATAGAATGAGCTCTTGGTGTTGTTTAATCCTTAGCCAGCGTGGGATTTGTGTGGTTTCATTTATTTTTAACGGTGCAACAGCTGAAGACTCAGCCAGGAGATCCAGGCCGTACCTTCTGGCCTGACAGCTGCGGTAGATACGTGATCTGTAGTTTATTAGCCAATAACAATGGACTGCAACAGCCTGGAAAGTGGAACGCAGTTACGTCACATCATTGTCTTTGTTAATTTAATGAAAGTAGTCGATAATGATTTGTTGCCATTTCTGATTGACGTCAGTCACGTCACCACTCACCACCTAGCGTTTTATGACCAGGCTATACTGTAGCTTTTTTCTGAGTCTGTAAACTCAAGACTAAAGCTACTAGGCGACAAAACAATCTAAAGATATTTCTGACAGATTGTAGGCCTCCTGTGATCATTTAATATATTTTACAGTCTACACTCTACAGTCGTGTCGACTCGTGTGTGCGTGCGTGAGAGAGACATGAGAGAGCCTTTGACACACTGGGGCTCACTGGATTTTAAAGGTCCAGAGATGTATTTCAAATGGTAGGCTTGCCAGTTTGTTGACAGTGAACTGATGGATGGGTGGGTTTATTTAAGTGCACATGTTTCTCCAAATATGTGTTCATATCTTTTGAAGATAAACAAATGATGAAATTGGTATATTTATTGAATTATAGTCAAAGAAGCAACCGTTATATTACGGTTTACCAATGCTTACCAATGCTTAATTGTCAGGCAAGATGTGCATGGCACTGATGGCAGGTTACATCCTGCACTTTGTATTCACACAACAAAGATCAGCTGGTGTTATTTTTTTAAATAAATGTATAGACTAAAATGGATTGAACCAGATTTGGCATCAATTGCCATAGGCTATTGTGATTATGATTAACATAGAGAATGTCATCATCCCACCACAACCATATTGGAACACAGTTTTAGATGACTTCCTCTTTATAATGTTCACAGGTGATCGTGTATACACGTCACATAACATTTACTGATCTTCACGATTTGTCTGTGAATGAACTGGAGATTATCTGTGTAGGTATTTCTGTTCAAATGTAATGCCAGTAGCTCTCACAACTGCAAACATTAGTCCCAAGGATCATACATTTTTACAAATTTATTTGAACTACTATGTAAGTTGTGTGACACTGAACACTAGACTAATACAACAGTCAGTATAAATATATACAGCTCTGAACAAGGAAAAATGAGCACATGTACTAAACTCAATAAATTAGCAATCGCAATCACAACTACATATGGGTCAGGCGGTTTTGAGGTTTTGTAGAAAACATACAGTAGTTCCTCTTCTGTTTCATCCACCACCACCAAACTGCTGTGTTTTTCAAACCATTACACTGAGCCTCAGCTAATCATAATGTGAATATTCATCCATGGTTATGTACTGGAACTGTCCTGGGTGAGGGAGGGCATGGATGGAGATGGCTCCAGCCATGCTGAGCCTGTCAGGCAGGCCTAACGTTGTTCTCTGCTTCTTCCAGATGTTCTCAAACAGCGACGAGGCAGTCATCAATAAGAAGCTGCCTAAGGAGCTGTTGCTAAGGTGAGTGATATTTTTCAAACACATGATGCATACAGGTTTTCACTTGAACAATATTATTTTTGGCGAGCGACACCATTGTACGGTAGGCCTACCATTGAGGAAGTATATAAATTAGTCTTAAGCCAAAGTCTTTGTTGATTGTTGCTCAGGAAAGACTAAGAGGCAAGTTTCATACTCGCCAGTCACAACCAACCTATATCTCTCCTCTTCATTACCACACATCCAATAGAAACACAGAAGCATGCACAAAAGTCCTTGCACCTGCTCCCTCTTCCAGCCAGGCAACCAACTACAAGATCTTCTTGATCACTTGTGCTCGGTGTTGGAGGAAAAAAACAAAACACTCAACTTAAAGGAAGTCACTTCTGTTGAGCGAGTTTAGTCAAACAAACCAACTAGCCAGCCAACCAAACACCATCTGCATCTGCAGCTTTCTCCTCTTGCCCCACACCATGCTCTCCCCTCCCCCATGCTAAAACTGTAATTAAAAACAGATGCTCGCAGTTATAAAACATTCAAATCGATTTAAGAAGGAAAAAAAGAAAAGGTCTAGAGCCCCCTGAACAAACAGAAAATAGAGGCCATAACTCAAGCCTGGGCCATGCCAACCATGCTGCCTGGTCTGTTGCTGCTGACTGTGCGGTGTCTGTCCAGGTGCAGAGAACTGATTTAGAGAGACAAGGGTTTACTCAAGGCATCTCTGTAGCAACTGTGTGATGCAGGTTTTACTGCATTGTGGCATGTGACAATTTCTCACACAGGCTAGGGTTTACCAGATATTGATTCTTTACAACTGGAGCATATCCCCATCCTGACACTGATTTGAGTAAACACATCCATCTAGCTAACAGGGTAAACATATCTGCCCTGCTAGCAGTCAAACACGAAAGTAGCAGAGTCACTCACGTCCTTGTGTTGAGTACGGAGACTGTGTTACAGTAGGACCGGGTTTTGGGTAAGCAATGGGATGGCAGCGGGGTATGAGGATTCTTAATGTACTGTACTGTACTGTATCTATCTGTCTTCTAGAATCTTCTCCTTTTTGGATGTGGTGACACTTTGTCGCTGTGCCCAGGTGTCACGGGTGAGTCTATTTTCATGATAATTACTTCAATTGCATGGACATTTCTGAGAGAAATCTTGGTTTTCAACTACGTCTTCCCCTCCCAGTCCTGGAACGTTCTGGCCTTGGATGGCAGCAACTGGCAACGAATTGACTTGTTCGACTTCCAGACAGACATTGAGGTGAGGAAAAGTCTGGCTCAAACTTTTCTTACTTCCTCCTACCAGTAACTTCTGTCTTAGCCCCCTGTACTCACTCACTGCATTTCCTCTTTTTACCATGGTAAACCAGTCACTACGCAATCCATCGTCAAAAAATAAAGGAACAGAGTCTCTCTCTACTATGTTATCCCTAGTCGTAAATGTAAATGCAGGCAGCAAGCGTGAGTGTCTTTTATTTGTTGCAGGGCCGGGTTGTGGAGAACATCTCAAAGCGATGTGGGGGATTCTTGAGGAAGCTGAGTCTGCGAGGGTGCCTGGGGGTTGGAGACAGTGCCCTAAGGTAAGTCTCTGTTCACTCTTCTATCCTTTAAATGTGGAAAGGCCATACAAATATCTATTACAAATGCATAAATAAATAAAGTACCGGTAATGGCAATAAATGTAGAGAAAATACAATAATGCAATTATTAAAGAATAATACAAAAACAATGAGGCAAGAATGATCAATCTACATAAAAGCCGCTCTATACAAATGGATTTTCAGAGGAGTAACATAAAATATAGCACAAGATGCACTGTGAGCAAACACAATCTGTGCTTGTTCTTTCCTATGTAGGACTTTCTCCCAGAACTGCAGGAACATTGAACTGCTTAGTCTGAATGGCTGCACCAAGATTTCTGACAGGTTAGTACGTTACTGATAGAGACATGTGGGGCAGGCATGTGTCCTAAAATCAGGGTTCCCACAGAAATATTTTGAATAGTTTTCCAGGCCTGGAAAAGGTTTGGAATTAATCAAATGCTTTGGAAAATGTTTGGCTATTGATCTTTTTCATAAAAAACATGTCCCAAAACATTATGTGAAATAGGCTACCTTTGGCCTATTGTGTACACAGGACATCACTTGATAAAAATAATAGATCTACAAGCTAACATGTTCAATCATGATACGTTGTTAGCTTGTAGATCTGTTCTTTTTGCCACGTGACACATTCTCTCGAGTCTGTCTTGGGGTATTGATATACTGGTGTAAGAACCTTATTGCACGGTATGAGTGGAAATTAGGTAAAATACTTTGGAAAATTATAGAAAATGCACTGTTACAAATGTGTGGGAAGTGGGAACCCTGTAAATTATCTTTGAGGGGCTCAGCCCCTCATATACACAGGTTTAATGTTTGTCTTTAGTTCAATGTTTGTTTTGTAAACGCATTGACAATGAAGGCAAATTTGTCATAATGTGTCATTTACGTTTGTTTTACATCACCATGACATCACCTAATCAACATGAGTTAGACTTTAATATATTAGCGCCACTCACTTCACACAGGTGTGATTTTGTTGGAGTTAATATGGTGTCCTATTGTTGTTACCTGCAGTACGTGTAATAGTCTCAGTAAGTTCTGCCCAAAGCTGAAACACCTGGACCTTGCTTCCTGTACCTCGATCACCAACCTGTCACTCAAAGCTCTCAGGTGTGTAATGAATTCTTCTTCTCTGTCCTTTTGTTCTTTGTCTATATGTCTTATTTTACTGATCATTATCGGACTGTTTGTGCAAATGTATAATGGGGAGGTCAAATAAGGGTTAAACAGTTTCCTCATCTTTTCTATCTGCTCTCCTCCTGTCTCAGTGAGGGATGCCCTCTGCTAGAACAGCTCAACATCTCCTGGTGTGATCAGGTCACCAAGGATGGTGTCCAGGCCCTGGTGCGATGTTGTCCGGGACTTAAAGGCCTTTTCCTCAAGGGCTGCACACAGGTATGTGGAAGGGCTCTAGTCAAATGAGTCTTTGTCACACGACAGCGCTACTCTCCAAAATTAACAAAGCTAACATTGTTGTGTGAAAACACCATGCGACAAACCATATATTTTTCTGTCATTACTGTTAAGATTACGATATTAGCAGATGTTGTGGATTGCTGATCTTTACGGTCAGTGTGTACCCCATGAATTGGGAGGGGGGTGTGGGGGGGGGTCACAGACCCCCAGGCATACTATAGTAATTGGAATTTAAATAGCACTCTGTAATGAGGGCTGCGTGGCTGAGCTACTTTACATAATATGCAGATGATGTTTGAGGTGGAAAGAGTGTAAAGGTTTGCTGCGAGGCAGTGCATATCCGGTGAAATGGAGCAAGGAACAAAGAGTTCACAGATCTGCAGGTATCTTGGCATAATTGGGTTTCCAAATCACACTCTAAATGCCTTTCCCTGTGTGCGGCCTACCTCTTATAGCTAGAAGATGAAGCTCTGAAGCACATCGGGGCGCACTGTCCGGAACTGGTGACGCTAAACTTGCAGACATGCTCGGTAAGTACAATACCCATGATTGTAAAGCCGGGTTTATATGCCAATATAGCCGATCTACAAACTCAAAACAAAAGCCAGGGTGCAGAGGCTAACAAACTCACAACCACCATGTGTCTCAACATAGTGTCGCAGTCCCGCCCCCTTTCATGCCCGGAAGAGAATTCCCCCATTATTTTTATTTTTAAAGACGTTTACGCTGCGGACAAAGCCAACTCAACACAAGGAATAAACCAACACAATGTTTTGGGCCGATCAAATAATTAGCAAGAAGAAAAACAAAACAAAAAGTCTTGTACCTTGCCGGCTTGCCTTTTGGGTGAAATTCTCCTTTCTCATAGCGATCTCAGAATGGACCTGATATATGTCCTTTTTATTAAAGTGAGAGGACCACACATTGTGTTTATTGTCATGATTTGTCACAAGTCGAGTTGGCTTTGTCTGCGGTGTAAACATCTTTAAATAAATACTTTTTGGAAAGTCTATGGGGAAAATTAACAGGGTATTATTTTCCGGGCCTCTTGTCGGGGCAGGACTGCGACGCTCTATAATGCGAGCTTGTAGAGTGGCTATTTTCTCCACAGGACAGGACACTGTCATACGAGAATAGATAAGACACAGAATCACTTGCTACAGTATGTAGTTATTTAATATACTCTAAGTCACAAAAATGAAAATCATATTGCACAACGTCCATATGGTGGCTGTAGTATACCTTTGGAACACAGGAGATAAATATTGGTTGAGTGTATGTTTAACAGGCCTTTGGTTGTAAAGTGGGTCATGCTCCTCTGTCATTGCTGTTCTCGGCTGGTGTGGAGAATGCTAGGAAAAAGGCCAGTGGGCAAGTCTGCTTGTTGTGCATCCTGCTCCTGAGGAGGGAACCTGTTGTGGGCTGGAGGTGTAGCAATCTAGCCCACAAAGCTAATATTAGCTGAAAGTTGCTCCCAGACAATTTATTTATTTCTCTGGCTGCATCTGTCTAAAACAATGATCCTCCTCCATCGTCACCCAAACCGCTTCTCTCATATCTTCACCTCTCCTTTCTCAATTTGCTTGTTTGATGTTTCATCATCTTGTGCCGCAGAATCTCATCTTGTTCCAGTCACTACACGACATATTTGTTATCCTTTCAACTGCCTTTTCTTTCCACTTTCTCCTCTTACTTGATCTGGCCACACTGTCGGCGGACTAAATTCCCCATGTTTATTTTGCTTTCCTTAGTGCAGGCTAGTTTCCTGCGGAGTGAGGACCCACTTTAGTATATGCTTATATTTGGCCGCTCTCTAGTTTCTAAGGACCCCTTGTCTATGTGTGTATGTTTAATGCACTATTATGGACACATACATACATAAATGTGCTCCTGACAAAACCACATGTACATACAATGTATGTTGTGCTTGTGCAACCGTCCTGATTCTATACAAAAACCATAAACTCCATCTCTGAGTCCTGTTTGCTCTCTGACCAGAGCCCTTTGGTGGTCATAGCAGCAACGCCCCTGAGTAATTGGGCATGCCGCAACTAAAGGCTCCTTTACAGTCTGGTCACCTCGAGAACAAATCATTTTATTTTTCCAAAACGTGGAAAAATAAAATGATCTGTTCTCGAGGCTGTTCTTTTGTTGTGTATATTTCTCGCATTGGGTTACAATGTGAGTAATCTTCCTGGTCTCTTCTCTTTGAGCAGCAGATCACAGATGAGGGTCTCATCACAATCTGCCGGGGTTGCCACCGTCTCCAGTCGTTGTGTGTGTCTGGCTGTGCCAACATCACAGACGCCATCCTCCACGCCCTGGGGCAGAACTGTCCCCGCCTCAGGTACGTCCCCACCAGTGCACCACACCCACACCTCCGCTGTGCCATTTTCAACTTTCAGCCATCATCAGCTTTCTGTTTATCAAGTGTGAGTCAGAAGATGGCAGCTAGGAGGTAAATGAAACTGGCTTGTCACTGCCACAGACAGGACAGGACAGGGCAGCAAATAAATCTGTGCTGTGGGAACCAGCACATCATCAACCACGAGGAAGGGCATCCTTCGTAGCTAAAACTACTTGCGGTAAACAGGTTATTAAAACCTTAGGGCAATTTAAATAATGATACAAGCAGAATGATGTAAATACTGGAAGAGAAAAGTAGATATGCAAAAGCAATAATACAGTTATCTGGTACGTCACATGGTGCATTGCTTTCAGTTGTATTAAAATACCGTACCAGCATGCAAAGAACCAGTGGGGCCAGTGGGTGAATGATTGTAAGTGATCCTGTCACAGTGCAACTCTGTTCCTCTTTCTGTCCTTTCAGAATATTAGAAGTGGCTCGCTGCTCTCAGCTCACCGACGTAGGCTTCACTACATTAGCCAGGGTGAGTGTTCCAGCTCATACGTCCTTGTGTGCAATAGTAGAACTATTTCACACATAACTGACCGGACAAGAAGATTGAAATATTTTATGGCTCTCGGAGATGGGGCCGGGGACTTATTTTGTTTCACGTAATGCACAATTTCAAACGTGACAACCTACAGTATTGCGTCCACAATGGCTTTGCCAACTAGGATGGCACACTTGTCTACACGCGAGGACATCTCGGAAGACTGGCAGCTTCACAGGCCTCATGGCCTTGCTGCTGGCGCACATACCTTTTAAAAGAAGATGTAAAGGTGTGGCGATCCGCCAAAATAATAACAATAATCATTTAAATCACTGACGGCAGCCAGCCACCCACACATGCTGTCTGTCAGTTACGTCGCCAGTTGCGTGGCCCACTGAAATCCGTGTTTTTGTATGCGTTTAATTAATCTGTAAATCGTTACGCACAACCACCTTTAATTAAAGGGACATATATCAGGTCCATTCTGAGGTCGCTATGAGAAAGGAGAATTTCACCCACTGGTAGCTGACAGTAGAAACACACACACACACACACACACACACACACACACGCAGGCTATCATCCCATCGGAAAAGTGCATGTTATGAGCCTTTCCACAATCCATAGACTAGGTCTCAAAACACTGCAACACACAGACAAGTTGATGCGAACAACGCAGACATTTTTCCTGGTCCCTCCCACAAATGGATATTTTGCCACGCCTATGGGTGTCAGCATGTGTTTGTGTTTCCATGTATGCTGGGAAATGTGTACTGCTTTCCTACGTAATATACACAAACAGCCTCATCACTCACTCCAAGATGGTCAACTAATAATGTCACTCTTGCCCTCCTGCAGAATTGTCATGAACTTGAGAAGATGGACTTAGAGGAATGTGTGCAGGTTAGTTAAGTTCAACATATTCAGACATACTGTTGCCTATTGTATCGAGGCAGTTTATTGTTACATTTATTGTTATTCTGTCTTATAGATCACAGATGGCACGCTTATCCAGTTGTCTATCCACTGCCCTCGTCTGCAAGTCCTGGTGAGTGCTAGCAACATTTATTAACAAAAATACTTGTGGGACGGGTGTTACACAAACAGACTGACGGGTACAACAACAGGTACCCTGACAATGGATACACTGGGAGGCATGCATTCCTGACTTGCGATCCCTGCGGCCTACTCAGGTACTGCAAAACGGGAACTCCCCCTTTGGCCCTTGCGTTATTGTATCTGCAGTAACAACAGTAGCTGGTTCTATTGTCACAGCTGAGTGACAGAGCTCCGTTCTCGCTGCCTTTCTGTCCCATTAGAGTCTGTCTCACTGTGAGCTGATCACTGACGATGGCATCAGGCACCTGGGCAGTGGCCCCTGTGCCCACGACCGCCTGGAGGTGATCGAGCTGGACAACTGCCCCCTGATCACTGACGCCTCCCTGGAGCACCTGAAGAACTGCCACAGCCTGGACCGCATCGAGCTCTACGACTGCCAGCAGATCACCCGTGCCGGCATCAAGAGACTAAGGGTGAGTTACGCAGGCGGTGTGGTGGATGAGCACTGGTTTGTACACGGCACATACTGCATTCTCTAAATGTGCACTTTGATCCAGCCGGTCTACACTTGACCGGAAAAACATTGATAGTCTCACAACTCTGTTTTTGTTCTCTCATTTTCCCTACTTCAGACCCATCTGCCTAACATCAAAGTGCACGCGTACTTCGCCCCTGTCACTCCGCCTCCCTCTGTCGGGGGAAGTCGCCAGAGGTTCTGTCGCTGCTGCGTCCTGCTATGATGTAAAGACAACACCCCTCCCCTTCCCCTCCCCGCGGCCCCGCCGTCTGACCCCTGCCAACCCTGACCTACTGCCCCCTCGTCCCCATTTACTGAGTACATGCTGGTGTGTGGTTCCCCCTTCGGAGCTGCAGAGAGAGGGAGAGAGCCAAACAACGCCATAGGGTCTCACACAACCTTCCCAACAACATTCCCAAGTTCCCAAAAACAGCCTTTAACACACACACACACACACACACACACACACACACACAGTATACATATGCACATACAATAGTATACACATAGACCACCACAGAAGAATGTCTGTACATTCCTTGCTGTCCCTAGGCATACATTCTACACTAGACACACCAGTATCACATAGGATTTAATAACAAACGAGTGTTATTACCATTCCTAAGACATTACTCTTAAATACAGAACAGGATCAATAATCTGTTTTAATCAAACAGATTGTAAACAAAATTTGCAGTTGCAGTAGAATTATTTTTTTCTTACAAGTACTTAGTACTTCCACATCAAAGACTGTCCGAGGGTGTTTGCACATGATCCGGAGCAGTGCTTTGTTAGCTCTGTGCTGACTGCCCCTCTGCACGTAGATTTATGTAATTTAAGTCATAGTGTCTTTCACAGCCATGAACTGCCTAACCCCCCCTTAGCACATGCGAACACACACACACACACACACACACACACACACACACACAGACACACTCGGATAGACGTGTGCATATAAGTGTTGATAACAAGAACTACTGTGCAATCACAAAATGTTAACCCACAGTCCTTTGCACTGACAGTGAGAAATGATGATTTTATGAGGAGAATTTTAACGACTGCCTCAGAATGACATTTGAATGATATTTTACTGACACACACACAAATGCATACACACACAAAGACGCAAACCTACATATAAATGCTCATCACTACACCCCCTGCCTCTCTCTCTCTCTGTTACAATCAGAAGCTTCATTGTACTTAAGAAAAAAGAGACAAACTTTAATATTTTTCTAAAATGGACACCAATTGAGACTTTACAAGTGGGGATTCGAGAAGATGCCAAATGTTGCATGTAACAACTCTAGTTTTTTAAAAATCTAATTGTACATAATAAGGACCGTGGGAATCCAAGCACCGAAGCCAGCTAAAATACACCGCAAATGATGGTGTGAAGGAGGGACTGTCAGTGAGCCTTACACTGGGACGACGGTGAACCACTGTTGGAGAATAAAGCAATGAGTTATACTTGGCTGTGCGTGGGTGTCGCACGTCTATGATCTACAAGCTGAATGCGTCACAGCGTGACGCATTGTGAGCTTGTACAGTAGTACTCAAGTAGACTCAAGTGTGAATATTGTGCCAGTACAACACCTGGATTTTCATTGGAGAACTGAAGCTGGCACCGGATCATAAATGTCAACAACATAAAAAATATAGTAGACACTATTTGGCAAAATAGAAAACAAAAATGTTGGATATCACATTAAGAGTTTGTGTTGTCAGACCAGGACATTGGAAGGAAAAAGCCAACCGAAAACAATCAAAAGCATCTCTATTTTGAGTTTTATTTAGTTTTTTTTTGCGTCAGTGACAGTTCTGATCATGGCAAACTAGTGCAAAGTTGAGGAGTATTTGTGCAACGTCTAAGTGGAACGCACTCTGTAGCGTCGACGTCCCCTCGGTTCCCATGAGGCCTGGACAGACACTGGACAGAGTGATGGTGGGTCGGACCCAGCCACCTGTGACCTCCTCTGTCCGTCTCGGACCAGTGACTTGGGAGGGGGTTCAGACAAGAGGAGTCCCGACAAGAGGAAGTCGACTGAATCTTGAGCTGAAGCAAGCGCACAATTCTGGCCTGCTGACAGATGTGTTGGAATGATGTGTTGCAATGGAGGGCTATGGACTAAAGCCCCCCCCCCCCCTCACGATGAAGTATTGAAGCCTTTATTATGGATGATCTTCTCCTGCACATGCACCTGCTACTTCCGTGTCTCTCCTGTTCTGTTTTTATGATTCTGTCTCTTTTCTCTTTTCTGTTCATCACGGAATCTAGATCTCCACTCTCCCTCCTTTGAATTTGTGTTTTTGGTGTGGTTTGGGGTGGGCCTGTTTTTTGTGTTTGAAGTCATGAGTTCAGTGTCTCCCGGTTGATTTTAAGCCCTGTTCCAGTCTTATGCAGTTTGTTTATTATGAGTTATTGTTACTTAATGTTTGAGTGTAGCCTTTGTGCAGGGGAAGGGTTTGAGCCAGTGCAATTGTAATAAGTGTTAAATGATAGGTTGACATTGACTGTGAGTTGAGTATGAGTGGTGATGGAATAATGGAGGTTGAAATACTTGTTGAATGTGTTTCCATCAAGGACTTGTCCTCAGATGGACTTTTTGGTGTGCCGCTATCGCAGAATCAGATTCATCCCCTTGTGTGCTGTCCTTTAACCACTTCAACCCTAAATATTTTGTTGGCCAGTGTCCCCCAGGGCTCTATACTTGGTCCCCTACTTTCCCCCCGCTACACCAAATCTCTTAGCTGAATCTACAAGCTCACAAAGAGACGCATTGTGAGTCTGCTTTTTCTGCAGAATGGTTGCTTATTAAGACATGCCCAGTCAGAGTGGGGATGCTAGGGTCCATGTGGTTAACTTAACATACTTTTTAGATACCCTAAACTGCACATCTCAAATCCCAAAAGTGTTAATTTAAGTGTCAAAATGTACCAGCACATTTATACACTCTAAGGTAGTTAAATGAACACTCCAGATTTGTCTGTGTATCTCAAGGTGCCCTGTACATTTCATAATACAAAACTAAAAAATGAAATGTCAAATTTGGAAATTCAAATATGCCTATTTCTGGAAGCAAGCCAACAGGTAACGCATTGAATCACAATTCTATTCAGCTCATGATCTTGACAGGAGGGCAAGTGTAATCCAGTCTGATCATGTTTTGTTTGAACAGGAGTATATAGCAGATTAGCGAACATCCAGGAGCCAGTGGTAAATATGAGTCTCCTTCTGTATAAAGCCTGATTTATAAACTTGTTTGTATGATGGTGTTGCCTGCAGACAAGAGCAGACACCACTGCTATAATGCTTTACAAACTGCTCTGGGGTTAGATGGTTAATTTAATTTTACCACTTATGCCCTACTGAGTAATGCGACAAATGGCAAAGGTTTTGGAAGATTTTCACCTATGATGACAAAATGCCCAAAATAGGGACGCCAAGATTAATGTGGTTAAGGGAAAGGGAAAGACTGGACTACGTGAAAGAGCCTGTTTAAACTTTGTCATACAACCGCATCGCTCGCTGGTTTAAGCCATTAGTGCCACTGAATCACATGCTTTTTGACTCTTGGCACTGAGAGGATCTCAAATTTCTGTCGACCTACAGCACCACACTCGCACAGCTCCTAAATTATTCTATTGGCTTTGCAAAAAACGAGAAATCTCTGTTCAGTGACATAATATACACTACACGGTTACTGTATACATTGGGTCGTTGTCCTTTTGGTCTCGGTACATATATGCTATATTATAAAAACAATAACTCCTTTGCGTCCTTCTCTGTGACCTTCCACCGGTTTTCACTCTCAGAGAAGGACGCAAAGGAGTTATTGTTTTTTATAATATAGCATATATTACCGAGACCAAGGAAGGACGAACGACCCAATGTATACAGTAACCGTGTAGTGTATAGTTATGTGCACTGAACAGAGGATTTCTCGTTTTTTGCAAAGCCAATAGAATAATTTAGGAGCTGTGCGTGTGTGGTGCTGTAGGTCGACAGAAAGTTGAGATCCTCTCAGTGCCAAGAGTCAAAAAGCATGTGATTCAGTGGCACTAATGGCTTAAGACCAGCGAGCGATGCGGTGTATGGACATAGGTTTAAACAGGCTCTTTCACGTAGTCCAGTCTTTCCCTTTCCCTTAACCACATTAATCTTGGCGTCCCTAATTTTGGGCATTTTGTCATCATAGGTGAAAATCTTCCAAAACCTTGCCATTTGTCGCATTACTCTGTAGGGCATAATGGGTAAAATTTAATAACCATCTAACCCCAGAGCAGTTTTAAAGGCATTAGAGCAGTGGTGTCTGCTCTTGTCTGCAGCAACACCATCATACAAACAAGTTATAAATCAGGCTGTTATACAGAAGGAGACTCATATTTAACCACTGGCTCCTGGATGTTCGCTAATCTGCTATATAGACTCTGGTCAAACAAAACATGGATCAGACTGCCCCTCACTTCACATGGGTGTGATTTTTATTATTATTAAAAGAAATTATAGGCTATATATATTTTTAATAGCATATAGTATCTATATTTATATCATTGCTATTGGACATACCCCAGGTGAAGGAGGTTAACTTGTATCTCAGGGTCTGTTCACGAGTGAGGGGAGGACAGAGAAGGAGATCAGACGGAGAATCGGAGCAGCATTATTGCAGTCGTTGAGAAGAGCTGAGCCAGAAGGCTCAGCTCTTCTCTGTCTACGGTCCTACTCTCACCTATGGTCATGAAGTGTGGGTCATGACCGATAGAATAATGTCGCACATACAAGCGTCCGAAATGAGTTTTCTTCGACGGGTGGCTGGCATCACCCTTAGAGATAGGGTGAGAAGTTCAGTCACGTGAGAGAGACTCGGGAGTAGAGTCGCTGCTGCTTCACCTCGAAAGGAGCCAGCTTAGGTGGTTCGGGCATCTGGTTAGGATGTGTGCAGTTGTCAAGGTAACGCACAGATTGACCTCATTGTGACCTCATGTGTGATAGCGCCTCAATCGACCAGTTTCTATATTCATGGTAGTCTAATTTATTAGGCTTCATACCCTGAAGAAGGCAATCTGTTTGCCGAAACTTTGGAATAATAAAGTTTATAGCATCGTGACTACAAGCTGTGCGGCTTCTTTCCTTTCTTAGTCAAAATGAAAGCCTGGGTATCGAGGCTAGTCAAAGCCTAATTTATTGAAAAATGACGATAATAGGCTTAATGATATATTATCTGCAATGAATGTTTGCTATGTTCCGTTGGCCTACGGTGTCCCTCCCAACTTGCTCCGGACAATAGAGACCATGTATGTAGGAACACAGGCCAAGGTGGTGACCCCAGATGGCAACAGTGAGGAGTTTGACATCCTGGCTGGGGTAATGCAAGGAGATGAATACCAAACAACTCGCCCCTTTACCAACTCGCCTCGGACGTACAGCGGGCGGAACTGCGTGGCCTGGTATTCCTAAAGTGACCTAAGTACATTATGCTTAAAAGGTTAAACCTAACCTTATTCCTAACCTTAACCTCAGTAAAACTATGCCTAAACCTAACCCTATTCCTAAACTTAACCCCAGTAAAACTATGCCTAACCCTAAACGTATTTCTAACCTTATTCTCAGTAAAACAAAATAAAGAATACAAGAAAAGAACCGCCGCACTGAGCGGTCGGCGTCAGGTCGGTGGAAAATAGCGGGGGCCAGATGGAATAGGGGCAACCATACCTGTTACCAAAGAGACATCCTAGCCCCCTTCCTTTTTGTTATAGTTCTAGACTACGCACTCAAGAAGGCCATGAGTGGACGAAGGCAAGATCTGGTCTCACTCTTACATCCAGGAAGGTCAAGATAACACCCTGCAGTAGTCCTGACAGACCTAGACTACGTGGATGACATCAGCCTGCTCTACAACCACATGCAAGCACAGGAGCTCTTGAGCAGAGTGGCGTCAGAGTGTGCCATGGTTGGCCTTCGGCTGAATGCCAAGAAAACTGAGGTGTTCACCTATAACATCCAAACGGAACATCCACCTCTCACAACAACTGAGAGGCACTGCTCTGAAGGAAGTCGTGGACTTCAAGTACCTGGGCTCATGGGTCAACTCAACAGAGCAAGATCTAAAAGTGAGGAACTTGAGGAAGGCACTTGCATGAAGGGCCCTGCATGGCATGGCCAATGTATGGAACTCCAACCTCCCTCGACAAATCAAACTCAGCTTCTTCTATGCAACGGTAGAATCTGTTCTCCTATATGGCAGTGAATGCTGGACCCTGAAGCCAACTCTGCAAAAGACTCTAGACGGGTGCTACACCAGAATGTTACGTGTAGTGCTCAACATCAGCAAGAATACACATGTTTCCAACGAGAATCTGTATCCTGGAATATTCAGGGTGAGCGACAAAATAGCAGCCAGGAGAATGAGACTTGCAGGACACTGTCAAAGACAACAGGAGCTGCCAGCCAGCAAACTGGTGCTGTGGGAACCAACACATGGGCACCGGTCGCAAGGACCACACTAACATGTGGATGTACTCAAGAAAGATGCAGGAGCACAAAGCACCAACAAGCTGGCCGGATGTAAGGAGAACCAGGATGAGAACCGACGATGGAAGGCTTGTCTGAGGACGACCTAGAGAGAGAGATGTTCTTGAAAGGAAGTGTTATATATTATGTAATATTATTGAGGCAGAGGAGCCCCATTCAGACAGATTGGTGTGGATAAGAACACAATGGGGTCTTTGTGGAAAGGGGGGGCATAGACATCTTCTAATGCTGTTTGAAACTTTCTTTTTGAATTTCTGCTCACACAGTTGGAGGGTAGTTGAAGGGCCCATAGTGCTCAGCCTTAAATAAACGGAAGGGATAAACTCACTTCAAAGATATCATGACGGTTTCTTTGACATCTTCAAAGTGAATATTTAGGCTATATTCCCTCAGCTTTTCTCTAGGATGTCTGGGGGCTCTGTTATTGATATGAAGGACTAAGCCCTTTGACTATGCAACAAGATATGCAAATACCTTACTTCAAGCAGACTCTCTGGCTTATAGCTACTGGGCCTGGGCTATGTAGGCCCATTCAGTAATTTAAACCTGCAAGAGGGTAAAAACTATAGTCTGAGTTTGTTTGCATGTAAGTACTGTATGCTGATTTTGTAGTAGCCTACTGTGCTATATTTTGTGTGACTACATACTCTGAGTATGATGAAAGGTTGGAAGCACACAGAATTCAATGAATGAATAAGAGCAAAATTACTCTGTGAATACTGTATTTGTAGCAGGGCTCCCTCTGTGACAGAACCTTGATGTGTTGCATGAATAGACAACTGGCAATTGGCAAGTGGCAACAAAGCACTGTTTATAGAAATACACTTGTTCTTCAACCTATGATAGATCTTAACCCATTCAGACTTGAGGCTGATTCTGAAAACGCCTTCTAAATCCTGGCCAGGTTTTCTGAAAAACATTTTAAAAAAAATACAGATTTGCTCGTCCACATATGACGTAAATTCTCCATTCATTGTCAATGGGAATTTTATGTTTGCGTAAGGCGAAAATCTACACTAATAGCTGAATATAGGAGGGGCTAGCTCCCCTAAAATATTCTCATATTTTGCAAATGCTACTGTACCTAGCAACAACTACCCCAAAAGGGGTTCCCAGATTGAAAGGTAAAAATATGAAAAAGGGGTTCCTGTCCTCCAAAATGCCACTCACTCTCCAGCCAACCCTCCAGCTGATGCCCCCGGTAACTGTAAACTGATTTAAATCCTATACATAGTTGACCGGAGTCCACCAGGGCTCTATAATAGGGACACTCAATCCTGTTTTTGCGCTGAACTAAAAGTTTACAGAAAATAACCGATCTACAAGTTCACAACCTGTCACGTTGCAATGTGTTGTGAGATTGTAATTTGTAGATTTTCGCCAAATGTTTGCCCCAGATTAGGGATGCTGGGTTCAAGTCGGTTAAAAATAAAGAGCAAAACAAGCTGGAACAGTACATCTCAGTGCTATTTGGAGAAGAGCCCAAACCCCAAACACATCCCAGCCAAAACACATCTAGCCTCAGATGTGATTGGTCTCTCTGGACACATGGGAATCGTTTTTCTCTCATCATCCTGCAGCTACACAGATTTTGTTTTGTACTTGAATATGTTGTTCCTCTGTTTTGGTTGTTTTTAACAGGCAAGGCTTGCAGCCAGAGGGGTGCAGGGGTTTTCTGTCAAAGTTTGAAACTAAAAGGACAACTGTGCTTCTCTCAGTTCTGTAAACTATGCTTTGTTTTGTGTTTTTTGTGTACGGCTTTACTGTACAGTAAAGCTGTACACTTTTTCTTTTATATACATTTGTGCACTCTGTGATTAGAGTGTATAAATTTAACCAGGCCCATGTGGTTACATTAGTTACCAATGGCCATGGATAAATGGACAATGAATGCATGCACACAAGAATACTTAAATTCAAGATTCTGGAGAATGTTCCAGAAATCCATCCTCTAGAATCTGCTATGGATTGATAGAGACCCCTTGTACATGCAGTATCTCCGTGCCCCAACTTCATTCCACCATAAAAGGAGTCTGAGAGCGTGGAACATACTTTGATGTAGGGCTTTGTTGAAATACTGCAGTGCATGGTTTCTTTCAGTGGGGCGAAAGTGGGGCTGTTTAACACTACAGGGCTGTCACTTATCACCTTCATTACACTATTGTAGAATTCACTCACTGTGTGACCACAGAGGCCTATACCTTTCTATTATGTCTGTCTGTTGTGCTGGTAGTGCAGTCGGTCGAGGACAATGAAATACAATCAATACAAATCCACACACACACCACATATAAAGCCAGACGGGGAATAAGTTGTTGCAGTCAGCGGTGCCTCTACTGGGTAACCTTAGTCCTTACTTCATGCCAATTATAAATTTGCAGTGTGCACTGTGCAGATTGACCATGACAAAGGTCTTGCTGAGCTTGATTCTGGGCTGTCACCATGGCCACCAATTAAGGCTCTGGGGGGGGGGGGGGGGGGGGGGGGGAGCTACATGTATTCTGCATTTTATTCAGGTGGAAATAGGAGTAGCCAGGGATAACATGAATACCAAACACATACACATGAGAACAGTTGGGTAAATGTGTAGACATAGTCCAACTCACCATGTGGGCCATCATTCAGGACAGGACAATCAATGTTGCAGCTCTTCTCACTGGAATAGAAACCAGTGATATTTGATCAAAAAGTCTCAGGCCTCATATGACAAGTCAGTGACATTTGTGTAGACTACACTACTGATACATATGCCACAGTGGAAATAAAATCCATTAAACAATAGCCCAATCCCAATCATCCCATGGCGGGAACTGGGACGTCATATTTAATAACCCTGACCTTATACTGCATGTCTGCATCAGCTCTGCGCGTGTGTAATTTGTAACCATCGGGGAGTGTCTATATTTAGATGTATCGCAAGCCCCACCCACACAGTCAGCCACGAATCCTGCATTATGTCGAAAATAATCATTTTTTTTAGTGTGATTGTAAAACTGCTCCAACCATGCGCCTCAAACGTCACGGGAAGGCGTGCCTCCGTTTGCGGTTAAATTGAATCTCACATCAGCGGTGCATGCTGCCGTAGTGGAGAGTGGTGATCGTGGTGCCACTGGTGCGGATTTAGAGTTCTACCCGTTCTCTGGATTTGGTCATGTTTATATTTTTTATGTTGGTCTTCAGGACTTCCCGTTGCTGATTCAACCCCTTGGCTGCAGGAATCAGCAGGATGGTGTTGGTGGGATTGTGTTTTACTGGAACTTTGTGATGCGCAACAAGGGACTGGCACTTAATTGGAGCAAGTAGCTCAGATGAAAGCTTCCCCGAATCCTTGTCCGTACTCCGTACACTACCCCTGAAATATTTAAAACCACCGGTGTGTATAAATTATCGGATAATAGACCACTGGCACTGCAGCTCGCGTGGAGAGGACACATGGCCATCTACCGTTTGCGCTTAAATCCCTGTAATGTATAGTTAGTACTAGGCGCTACTCATTAAAGAATATACGGAAAAAACGGATTGTCCCAAACCACAAGCCTTCAATTAAGGAATTTAAAGTTGGAGTGTTTATTCATCAATCGACATTCTATTTCGGAGGGTCCCGGACCGGACCGGCGATGACAGAGAACAATGAAATGGAGAGCGAGTCACAGCTCCAGCGCGCTCCATGCGCCCTGACCATCCAACCGACACATGCATCCAAGGCAAGTATACCTGCAGTTTGTCATTTAGATTTCTACAGAACTCTGCTATGCACGGGGGCAAACAAAGGCATATACCGGTAGCTGCTTTAAATGTAGCCTATATTGTCAATTGTGAATTAGCCTATATATATAATGAATGTATTAATTCATTTATCAATTAATTAATTTATTTATAACGAGGGGACAGTTAGAAAGTTCAAAGCTCAAATCCAGCACCATTGCATATGGGTGACGCGTTATTAATAATAATGGTCTAATAATATAAACAGGCCTGTTTATTACCCTCCTCTTTGCCGGTCCAGAGAAGACCATCCCACCTTATCACACAGTAGTAGACAATGGTGAGTATAGCTACACCATCCTTCTGAGGGCAAGTGTCTAGTAGTCTAGTAGTAGCCAGAATGTGAACCCGGACATGTTTTATGTTAGAAATGTTTAGTATGGGTCCCCAGCATGTAGAAACTGCCGGATGCTAACTTGCATATGTTGAGCAATTTTCATAATTGGCATAATATATGACCATACCATTAACAACCTATAGAAGGCACATTTGTGATGACGGCATTGGCCGTTTTTAAACTGATGCTCTGGTTTTTTTTTCCAAAACTGATGCTGAGATGGATTCAACATCATGAAAAACCCCTAGTTTGACACATCACATGCTACATAAAGCATGATGAAATTTTTAATATTTTGCCTTCTATAGGTTATTAAATGGTCACAGATATTATGCCAATTATGAAAATTGCTCAACATATGCAAGTTAGCATCCGGCAGTTTCTACATGCTGGCGACCCACACTGAACATTTCTTACATAAAACCTTCGTGTACTCAACATGTCCGGGTTCACAATGGGGCTCTATGGGCTGGCTACTAGACTATAGGGGTTTAAGGAGCAGCAATTTTATAAATTGGATCCTCATTACACATATTGGTGTGTGTGCCACAGATGTCTGTATGTGTCTGTCCAGTGTCCAGTGTCTGTATAGTGTGGATATATGTGTGCCACTGCACCAATAACAATAAGTGGTGGGTGGCCTGCACAATATTTCCTTTATTTACAGGGCAATGCCGGAAATGCCTTTGTCTGTCTGTGGGTCTGGTTGTTCAAAGTATACATCATCAACACGACATCAGACATCAGGAACCGCGTGTCTCCATATGGTCGATCAGTTGTATGGTAGTGGGTACCACGTGTTACGGTACAACGGGTACAAGCGGTATGCTGCCAACAGATATAGAGAGATACCTGTTAAATATATAACCACCGCTCCGCCCCTTCCAATACAATATACTATATAAAAGAGCTGTTATAATTATTTGGAGCTACATACAAAACACTCATAACACTCGTTTTGATTGTCATGTAGCCTAATTTAATTTCTGAAGTAAGCTTCTAATATTTAAGTAAATTATCCTGGGGCTGTTTCTGTATCTGACTTAAATACGGTAGAATGTATAATAGAGGGACTGTAATTAACCACATGAACCCTAGTGTCCCTATTCTGGGGTGAACAAGACAAAAATAGCTGATCTACAAGCTCACAACACGTTGCAATCCGACATGTGAGCTTGTAGATTGGCTTCACCTTTTACCACCCTCTGCATCCTGCAGAGAGATTACAAGTCAAAAATAGTTTTGGAGAAGAGCCCAATCCCTTTCCTTTCCCTGTGCGGGAGATCAACAAACAGGAGCTTGATGCTCCTGGCTATGGCTGATAACAACCCCGTCATTTATGACCTAGCTGTTATCATCATAACCTAAGAAGTCCATGTTTACCATTATATTTCAGCTATACACCATTTGTGTTACACCAACGATCAAGCTCCTTGTGCTTATTAAGAAGCACTCTGGAGATGATATTCAAAGTGTTCTTCCGCTCAAAAACACTTTCTGTGGACAAAGCCCCTAAGTGACAGTCTGGACTGAAGGGTGCACTCTTGTGCACACGTACACGCGCACGTACACACACGCGCACACACACACACACACACACACACACACACACACACACACACACACACACACACACACACACACACACACACACACACGTCTGATGAGAGAGTTCTGGCAAAATATCAGTTGTCATAGACATTTTCACACTTGACAACATAATCATTCTTTAAATGGGTCCAATTTCATTTCCTTGTGCAATATTTGTAAATATCTGTAGCTGACAAACTTGGACCAAATCAGTTCCCCGGCAACACAATTCCACTGAAAAGTTCTGGACATGGTGCGGCGCGCACAATATCCAAGGCCTTTTACATAAAATGTTGTAAAGTTCTTTCTCAGCCACACAGTTGTTCATATGAAAGACTTTTAAGGATAGAGCCATTCTTAAGGTCATACACAATGGAAAGCAAAAATTAAAATCTTTTCTCAATGCCTTCTTACTTTCTTAGTAAACGGATGATTCATTAGGACAAAGCTTGTATGTAGATCGGCTTATTTTGTTTGGTTGAATAGTTTATAAAATAAAAGTTTGCAAGGACAGTACAAGTTCTGCTTGTAGGCCTACAGACCTTTCGGCTTGTTTCCGTTGGTGTCCTCACATACTCAATTCAACGCTATTGTCTGCTAATTGTAAAGGTGCAGGGTGACGGGGGGGACGGGGGAATGCAGACTCTTGGGACAACCATACAGTAGTAGGGCTTAAGTGGTTAGTCACCAACTCAGTTTCTCGTTGTTATCTCAGTCTCTGCTCTCCCAATAGACTGAGGTGGTGTTGCACTGCTTAGCTCTGTGTCATATTGATTTGACTCCCTCACCGTTCAGCCCCTACCAACATTGATTGGCTTCCGTTCCGTTCCATTAAAAAGCTTAATGTCTTTAATTGCTGCATAATTCGAGCTCTATTGGATACCTAGAATTTAAAGGGATACTTCACTCTTTTAGCAAAAAGATATATGTTAAATTACATTTAGAAATGTAATTTCTAAATGAATTACATTAGAAATGTAATTTCTAAATGAATTACATTAGAAATGTAATTCCTGGGGGTCTTTATGTGTGTAATATGTGGTTTTAGATATTTTAGATTTTAGCAGTGAGCCGAGTGTCTCTGATGTCATGGACACTGGACTCACTTACTTCCTGGACTACATGTTGTCTCAGTACAGCCCTCCCCCTATCCACAAGCAGGAGCAGTGCACCAAAGCATTATGGGAATTGTAGTCCAGGAAGTAAGTGTAAGTATTTTAGATTTTAGCAGTGAGCCCATACAGTGTCTCTGATGTCATGGACACTGTATGGGCTCACTGCTAAAATCTAAAATATCTAAAACCACATATTACTCACATAAAGACCCCCAGGAAAGTGTTCTATTTTATATTTGCACATAATGTCTACAAATCTCTTCTCCAAAAATAGCTGATCTGCAGCCTGCATGCATGAGCTTGTAGAGGAGCTATTTTTGGAGAACAGATATAAATTATGGTGATTACCAATCTGGAAAGACAAGGGAAAAAAACGGATGATCTTCTAGGAGTTATGTGTGTGAGGAGCTGATCACAGTCACAGATAGAGGGAAAGTGTTATATTTGGCCTATTATTTATGCTATATATTATTGTCATTGACCGCGTCTGTGTCACAGTCTCACAGTCACAGACATTGCGTAGCAGTGCGCACACGAGAGAGAGAGGGAGAGGGGTGCTGCGTGTTAAAAAATAAATAGGCTACTCATCTTTGTGTTCTGTTTCACCTTATTGCTGAGTGACGCACACAGGGAAAAGCAACAAAAGTCTGTTGTGGAGAAAAGGAACGTACTCACAGAGTGATTAGCCTACTAATGAGTGACAGGTGCTGCCACTTTTGGAATGTGGCTGAGGATGTCTGTTGGAGAGAGTGTGAGTGAGACAGACTCCGCGGTGCTTGTACAGTCCAGAGCAGTACATTCTCATCAGACATGATATTTTGCTAAAGTGTAAGGGGGGGGGGGGGGGGGGGTAGCCATCTACAGGCCGGCCAGGTGTACTACAGTGGTCTCGTGTATACAGCATACATAATTAACATAACCGCAATGTAGACGTGTGGAGAACAGCCTGAGCCATTCTCGTGTGGAAGGCCTCTAAATCTTCTAAACGTCTTTTTTTTTTTTTTTTGCAAAACTGTGTCCCTTTAAGTGGGAATATCTGCCCATAGAAGTCCATTCAAAAATCAATTAGGACCACACTGCAATTAATGTGAACACAAGTCTCAAGTCTAGACCTGGGTTTTAGTCTAGATAGTCCTAGCTCTTCCGCATACACCTCAAACAAATCATTCTATTTCTATCGACATCTTAACCTATCTGTGCAAATCTATTGCAAAACATTTTAATTAACCCTGCTTCAAAAGATAAGGAGCTGCAGGGACTAGAGCCCCACCATGTGTCCAAGAGATGTTCCTTGGATAAGGATGGCAAGGAGGAAGGAGGAAGACTCACTGATAAAAAATCTTGAAATCTGCCAGTAATGACTCTCTAAAGAGATGGATATCAAAAACATCAAATAGTGGGAAATTCTGCCAGAGAGTGAAGTGGGAAGGTGTGCAGGCATCTTGATTGTTGCCACTGGCACTCAGCGACAGCACCAAGTCTCACTGTGGTTCGCCTGCAGGCACAAGCCAACAGTGTGCACTCACTGCACCCATTGCTGCTCTATCACTCACGCTTCTTATTCCCTGAGGAAAGTACGCAGGTTGTATATCTGAAAGAAATAAGCTCATGAAAGATTTAGGAGGCTGGTCCTCACTCATGATAAAATGGTATAAAAAAATCCTACTCCTACCTACTTCTTATTTCACATTTTTTATTTCTATTGATGCGAGAACAATGGCTTTGATTCCCATAGGTTTCTGTTTCTGAACAGGGCAACCCTGCTCTGAGACGCATAGTCACATACAGTACAGGAGTAGACAAAAGGTACTATATTATAATGAGCATTAGTGAGGACAAATTATATAAAGAAAGGTTGAAAATGGGTAAAGTCGTCCTTTAAGACGTGTTGAGACACACACGCGTGCACGCTCTATTATGTCTCACTTATCTGTGTCATCACGTTAGATAACAGGGACATGGGGAAAAGATAGAGCAATGATTCCCCCTATTGCCCATAGTGCAACTGTGGATGTTCTTCACAAAAATATTTCAAGCCATTCTAAATATATTTCCTTCTATTTAGAAGGTATATTTTGAATCATGAATAGCAGACGGACAGGCTGAAGATGACCAAAGGCTTAATTAATTGATTTAACACCTTTGCTGCTGTGGTGCGTATTAATGTGACACTTTCGCTGCATATCCACAGGGGTGTGAGCTGTGACATGACATGGGTGGCAAGAACACAGCAAAATAATATTTATTGACGCAAATTACAATGACGTTTGTATAATGCTCAAAAAGGAGAAGTGTATTTATGATAGTTGTATGGAAGGCAGACTGATGATGTTTTTTAATCAACACATTTCTATTATACTGCACCTTTTAGTGGCAAAATACTTTTTGCGGACATTCCATTTATTGATGTGTGCAGTAGGGATGTGCAGTACATATGTGTGAGCATTCCTCTAATGTACGTAGTTGTATATGAATATTACGCATTTAAAATGTACTGATCTGTCAGTGTCATGATCTTCATATATGGAGATGGCCATATATGGTGACGTGACGTGTCATGACGCATGAGGTCAGGAGGCGTGACTATATGGATATCTAAGGGTCTCCATGATATCACGTGATGTCATGAGGTCAGATCCAGATCTAAGGGTCTCCATGATCATGATGTGATGTCACAAGGCATGATGGATTGGCAACCACATGGTGGTGTGACCAATTCGACGCAATATGGACCATATGCTACCATACTTCAGCCTTTTTGCTCTGGTCATGCTCAAGTATGAAGTGAGTAAGAGAAAAAGTCACTTTGGCCCTAATTTATCAACCGTGCGTACGCCAAAATATGGGTACACGCATTTACCATTTCCGACAAAGCTTGAAATTGAACTTGTGAATGGACAAAAATCACGTCTGGTCTGGAGCTGTCGTACGCTTTGTCCTCGGCTGTTTTTCTGTCGTACACAAGCGGAGCAGCATTGTCTGAACTGCTGACATGCTGTCACAGGCATCTAAACATATGTTTTCACTCCTAAAATGTTAATATAAAACTGTATGTACTATACATGTAAAAAAAAAAGACAAAGAAAAAGAGAGATTTCCAACTTTTACAAGTAATAAAAATCGCGCAATTAAAAACAATATAACATGTTTACAATGTATTAGTTTACAATGTAACGTGTTCCTTCCACACGCTACGTCCAACCAGGGAAACTCCCCCCTGTCAGGTGTAAAGGAGCAACTTGGACACTCAGGCATGAAGGAAGCATGAGTTCAAGTCCGTTGCTCTCTCCTTGTCCCCCACATATGGGGACTAGGTTGGTGGAGGGTGTGTAGAGCCCAGGATCACATTAGATGATTGACAAATGGGTTACAAAATCGTGGGATAAAAAATATATATATAAAAAAAAAATAAAAAAAAATGTATTAGTTTGTGCTTAATCAAACAGTGCTTTACTGGCCTTGTTATGCGAGCGCACTTGTGAGATGATTTGGTAGCGCATGCGGCATGACATCAGATGCCTATATAATCACTGTGATATTATTTTAAAAAAAAGGCATAAATGGACTGCACGCCTTTATTTCCAAGTGACAATGACAATTGACAAGCATACAGCTTGCTAATTTGCAATTGTAGCAGGCTATAGGCGCAAGGGGCTTAGACAGTTCAGATAAAAGATCATTTTCGGGGGTCGGGAGGACGGGACCTTCACTCGAATTTGGGGCAGATTTTACACTCAAATGATAAATGAGGGCCTTTGTGAATATGGTCAATACCATTGGTGTCCATCGCTGTCTGTGATTGACCAACCACTTTGAATGCTATCAACCCATGCCATAATCATCAGTAGGTTAGTTACTTATCAAGACGATGCAATGGAGCCAGTAGGCTCTACTGCCTGCCTGCGATTAGGAAACGCGGGAGTGAAATTACTGCCACAGAAGCGAAAACATTGTGAAAGTGCAGTATACAACAACTTCGCTTTATGTTTACTTACGTGGCCGATTAAGACTACGGTTAGGGTTTGGGTTGGGCAACACAGCAACAATGTCTCCACTCCAGTAGAGCCTCCATTTCATGGTCTTGATAATTAACCTACTGGTTGATATGGGTTGATAACATTTGAATCCGCTAGATTGACACATTTGATAGCTGACCTGTTCTGCTTGGTGTCGTGTGAATTGTGGTCGGGGGTGATTAGTGAATGATTCAATTGTCATGCTGAGGTTGACGGGTAAGGTCACAGTGGGTGCACGACTGAGGACAGCGAACTATCATTAATTTAATTGTGACTGTTTGTAATAGCTTTTCCTAACAATTGACAGCTTAATTCATTTAGATTTTTGAGTCAATGTAGAATTTACCCTTGGTTGAAGACGGGTACCCTGAAGGAAAAGAAAGTTGATGATCAACCCATGGCAATAATCTTCTCCAGTAGGTACAGTAGGTCAGTCTGACATTATGTTAGCAAAAGTGGGGACAGAAATGATCAAATGGAGGATAAAAAGGATAGAGGCAATGAACACTTACAATCTGCCCACAAAAGATCTATCTAGCTCCCCTCAAAGAGCCAGAATGCAAAATGCTTGTCATTCAGCCTCACTTTGAGTTGCTCAGTGGACTGTCTCTCACACAGCGATATGGAGAAAAATATCACACCCGCGTGACGTGAGCGGCACTGTTATCACCATACAGTACATCACATTCCGTGCTCAGCCAGTCAGCTTGAGCACACACACACACACACACACACACACACACACACACACACACACACACACACACAGCCTCAAAATACAACACAGCTCAGTGTTAGGGAACGCTGTAGCAATTTACAATTTAGCCATTTAGCAGACGCTCTTAATCCAGAGTGATTTACATTAAGCAAGAACAAAAAAGCATGGGAATGCATCACATAAAAAGCATTTATCATGAAACATGCGTAAGCATTGGGAGGTAAAGGGGAGACACTTTCATTGTGAAGGGACGCTGCGTGTGATATTGAACTCAAACTATTCGTATCAATATACGGCTGTATCAACAAAATAATTATGTCATAGGTATATGGGGGCCTCATATTTGGTCTTGAAACGGGCCTCCAGATTCCTAAGGCCGCCCCTGATAGTGTCTAGTAGTAGTTTGAATTCTCATGATGGATATTGTAACTTGTTGAAACACACGTGAGAAACTTGCATTGTTGTTGAAAGCTGTTGTTTGCAATGTGATAATCCTTTGGGATTTAATTATTTTAAATTTGGCTTCTTTTGTTTTCATTTTTAGCCCCACATGTACAGTAGTATGGGGGTTGTAATATATAGGTCAATCCACACCACTTTAATCAGAGTGGGAGTAGCTAGCAGGGCTTTATAATTCTTTTTTTGGTTTATTGATGTGCTCCTTCACGGTAAGTCACTGTAAGTACATCAATAGGCCTTTGTTGGTAAATCCTTTCAAACCCCACAGGGCAAAATCTTTTTCTCTGGCTTCAATTATTTCTCTGTTGAAGAGCCATGCATTCCAGTGACAAGAAAGATGCTTCTTTGACATATGTCTCAATAAAGTATTGATTTCGGACAGAGAATGTATGGTGGTTGTTATATGGATCGATAAGGTTTGAAATATGGGCATCTAAGGTTTCCCAGAGACAGGTTGTGAATCCAGGGTATGCAGTGGTGTGATTGGTGTTGGGGACATATTGACAGAGGTGACGTAAGTCAGTCCAATGTTCTGCGATGTCTGCAAATAATGTGTTGAGAGAAGGGCATGCCCGAGGCACTAAGGTTAATATCTTTTTTAGGGGTCACCTAAAAGCCACAGTCTGTACCTTAAATATCAGGTACAATCATGAATCTACAGTATGCATGTACAGTATGTTTGCTTTTGCATTGTTTCTATCATATTATTGTCAGATTGTTTAAATGGTATTGTCATAAGCCACATAATATAATATAATATAATAAGCCACATAATTATATTGTCACATAAGCCATGTAGCGGACCCAGCTGGCCATGAAAGGTTGAAGACTGAAGTTGCTTTATTTGTAATCAACGTAGAACTGCCAAAAAATGCATCATAAATCAGACAAATATAACATAACATCTATCCATCATCCAATATCCAATATCAGCATAACAAGTTACAATAAACCATAATTACATATCCCATACAATCCATACATACAGTATAGCTTAAAACTACCATATCAAAATGCAATAAGAAAACCACAACAATAATAATAAAAAGAGATTCACCTTGTCCACTTTCCAGCTGGGTGCTAAAGTGGCGTGTGCTTCATTGCATGGCGTCCATTTGTTTCATAAAGTTTGGCTGTGAGTCTTTTCCTTATAGGCCTTCCTTTCCAGAAGCCTTGACCAAACATTCCTTAAACACAATTTGTGTACTGGTCCCATAGTGATGCCGTTTCCGCTCCTCTACCACTGAGGCCATTTTATTGTCTACTCCTGCTATCTGCAGCACCATGCTGGTCGTCGGCAGCACAACAGGTGAACTTGATCAACCTACTCAGTGCCCATTTATGTCCTCCTGAAGTTTGAACAGGAAACTAGTCAAATGAAGGTCTGTAAGACCCAATATGGCAGGAACCCCTTCACAATAAAAGTTTCACCATCCCGGGGGCCGTTACAAGCCATGGGGTTAATACTTTCCCCTGGCATGTCTGACTGTTGTATAGCAGCATCACAGACAGATATTATCGTTAAATTGCAGTCGAGACTGTCGAGTTACACCATTAGAAACTCATTCCTGTCGCAAAGATGACACAACACAGCAACTGTCAGTGGATAAATACACTTATTATAGAACATTTGCATAACACATCTTGGTTATAACATGAACAACTAAAAACAAATGGATCAGCAAAACAATCGTCATAATAATCATAGTAACAATAAAAAACAGAAAGTAATTTCAAAAGGTGGCGTGACTTATTTAATTAAAAAGATACTGTCTTTGCTAGCCTTGGGTGGGGTTGATTGTTACAAAGAGATAAGTATGATTAATTACACAGTTTATTGGAATCAAATGCGTTTCATTTTTGCCCTTGCCTTACAAGCATGCTCAAATCAGTTCATATAAAAACTGACCAAAGAATTCCCTTCAAGCTTGCATACAGAGACAGACGATTAGATTAGCTTTAATTGAGACATGTGTTCCTGTGTAGTGCGAGATGCTAAGCCAGCTCTCATTTCCTCTGATTGAGAGAGCTCAGAGCAAGGCTCCGTGAGGCTTCACGTAAGTGTCGGAGCAGCGTGGCGTTACTTTGCTGACAGGCCAACACCGCAGGACCACAATGGAAACAAGACCTCTGGGCTTTTTGTGTTATCCTTTTCTAGAACTGTACCTCTGTATGCTTTGCAAAATGTTAATAAAGTATTGAGTCAATCAATCAAAACATGATTAAAAAAGGCAGAGTGGCCTCCAGCTCATGGCTCCCATGAAAAATAGTCACTTAAAAAAACTGTGTAGCTGATATGATATTGATATTAACAATATAAAAGGGATGCAACGATATGGAAATTCTTGGCCGATACCGAAAATAACAATTTAGCCGATAACTGATACTGATACCAATATATGTTTATTTTGTTTTTGTTGTTTTTAATTACCCCTTTTGTGCCAGGGAAACAAATACATCTTCAATACAAGAAATAAATCTACAGCTTGGTAGGCTGCAGATAACCAACACACCAACAGCCAACAAAAAATTTATGCTTATCAACAAATATTGGCTACTGCCATCGTTTAATGTCAGTTTTATTTGCCGATATACCGATATTGACAGTTAAGGGCAAATATCAGCCGATACCCATATGTGGCTGATACATCGGTGCATCCCTACAATATAAGTATGTAGGGTTACTCTCACACACTCTCACAGACGCACACACGCACGCACGCACACACACACACACACACACACACACACACACACACACACACACACACACACACACACACACACACACACACACACACACACACACACACACACACACACACACACAATACGCATGCAGTAAAACACTTAGAGAAACTGTTTTAATCTCTTATTCCCTGGGACACAGTGTCGTAAACGGCGGCTGCGGATAAAGTGATTAAAACCCAGCCTGAACTGAACTGAACGACAGGCTGGCAGACAGATTGTGCACTCGGGGAGTGTCTGTGGTGTACTGATTATCTGTCCCCCTGTCGGTCTCCTCCTCTGATCCCCGTTTGTATTCTTCCCAAGCAACAGTGCCACGCCCCGCAAAGAATACACTGGTCCTCTTCACCTGTCACTGCATTGTCAGGGTAACAAATAGCCCACACACACACGGAAAAATACTATCATCTACTGTATTTCCACAACCACGGGCTGCTCTCAGGGGGCGTGTTCATCCAGCCAATCAATGGCTAGATGGATAATACAGCACAAAGCGACGGGGGCCCAATGTGATGCCTTTGAGGTCCATCAGTCAGGCAGGACAGCTTGGTCAATACATCTAACAAGATACACGCAAGGGTAGTCACGTTACTATTTACCACAAACTTGCAGTGAGATGCAATGTTATTACATGTGGTGTGTGTGTGTGTGTGTGTGTGTGTGTGTGTGTGTGTGTGTGTGTGTGTGTGTGTGTGTGTGTGTGTGTGTGTGTGTGTGTGTGTGTGTGTGTGTGGTGATGTCATGCAGACACACAGCTCTCATCAGATCGCTGAGATCAGGAGGCCTCAGGATATAGGCTGCAGCTGATATATGATACAGTTGTGTAAACAGTTGTGTTTCTTTTCATTACTAAAACCCCTCAAGCAAACACTGGCACAGAGGCAATTCCAAATATACGCACACATGGACAATGCAATGGTCCTCAGTGTAAACCCCCTTTGTGTTAAAAATGACTGTGCAAAATGTCCAGTGTTGCCAGATGTATGATAATTATTGTATTTGTACGATAAGGCTAGATCTGCACTTAGAGGCAACGGTCGCGTCTTTCCAGTCCAGCCTTTTCTTTGTGTAAGGTCCAGGAAGTCGCCTGCTTCCATGTCTCAAACGATGTTGTTTCTAAATTCTTACACTAAATACGTAATTCTTTGTTGTAATTACATGTTACATGTGTTTTCTCTTTTTTTGGCTTTTCTTTCATATACAATAATTTTACGCCTCCATGGTACGATAATTCAACATTTCCCATCTGGCAACACTGAAAATTACAGACTTGTTCCCATCAGAAGCAATAATGCTCAGGTAGTTATGCTTTATTGTGTTGTTTTCTTGTGGGATAATACTATTATGTTGTATTATATCATGAGTCATCCTGTACTGAAGGTCTACAGGTAAATACGAAAGTGATGTGTTTATGGATCCTTGTATATTGCCTGTGGGTTCCTGAGGGCGAATAATGTTTATTGTTCCCTATAGTGCCATGCAATGTCTATTCGCTCAATATTTCTCACTGTCCTTTCTGTCCCTGTGTGTGTGTGTGTGTGTGTGTTTGTGTGTGTGTGTGTGTGTGTGTGTGTGTGTGTGTGTGCGTGTGCGTGTGCGTGTGTGTATAGCTCCAGAGGCTGAAACGCTCCATGTCTTTCAAGTCCATCATGCGCAGTAAAAGCGTGGACAATTTCTTCCAGAGGTCCTTCAGCGATGCTGTTCCACCACCAGACTTCATCACTGACCCTCCGCCACCTTCGCCGCCGCCTGGCTCCCCTCTCGATCTCGTCTGCGAGTGCTCGCCATCCATTTCGCCGTCGCTCAGCCCCAACCCCTCTCTCTGCTCGCGCTCGCCGTCCCTCAGCCACTCCCCCTCGCCGTGCGCCAAGCTGGCCCGGCCGCAGATAAACCACAGCTTCCAGGAGCACGTGTTCCGCAAGCCCGCTAACTGTCAGCACTGCAAGCACATGATAGTCGGTAAGATAACGTCAAATCTACTCCCTGGTGCCAGCCTCTGTGTTTACCGCATGGCAGGCCCTATACCACCTTCATCATCTTCATTCGTCATTTTATAGTCAGGTTTTCATTAAAACAAAAACCAAAAATGCTCTATCCATTGCCTTCGGCCTGCTGGAGACATAGGCCAGTCAATCAAACCACTTGCTCAAATGTGCACAAATGTGATGAGCTCAACGGCTAAGGTCGTTTTTAGCCCAACGAGTGTTTTTTGTGCAAAACTAAACTTGCAATGGATTCAGAATCATGAAAAACCCCTAGTTTGACACGTCACATGCTAGCATAATGAAAATGTGAACATTTGGCCTTATATAGGTTGTTAATAGACCACAATTTTAATGTTATTTGGATGCCCATGAGGATCACAAAAAACCTTGAACGATAATTATTGCAATTTCTTTTGGGTCACACCCCCTT
The DNA here is from genome assembly GCF_963924005.1 of Protomyctophum bolini. Classification (NCBI taxonomy): domain Eukaryota; kingdom Metazoa; phylum Chordata; class Actinopteri; order Myctophiformes; family Myctophidae; genus Protomyctophum; species Protomyctophum bolini. The sequence goes on from NC_137872.1 coordinate 29,158,717, forward strand.
ATAGCTTAGATTGACTGGCCTATAATATAAAAATTTAACATTTTCAATAATAGCATAATTGGCCGATCTACACGCTCACAGGGAGGCTATGGATATTTCCTTCTATTGAGAGGAAGGATAAGGTTTAGGAAGCCTCTGCTATAATGCACACTGGGGAAACGATTAAAGACACATGCTATGTTATATGTCACTCAGACTACTATATCAGCCACAGCCGGTACCAGATCTTGCAATCATGCAAATCCAATCAGCACTGAACAACAGAAACAATGGGAAGTTTTATTGCATTTCCCTTCAGACCGGTGTTTTCTGGTGTGAGAGGATGCCAGCTCTGGAGACTCAGGTGTTGAATGCCGTTGCTCCTGATTTGCTGTTTGAACGGAGGTCATCTACACTTCCAAATCCACGCTACGCACTTCCTCTGCTAAATCCACTTTCTGTCACTGTGGTCGATTACATTCTGTGTCCTACTCCTCTTCTGTTTTGCATACTGTGTGTGTTGCATGCTTTTTGTTGTGTGAACCCCCACGACCTTTTCTTTCCGGCATCCCTGCTACATGTTACAATATGTATATATAAAAATAAATAGTAGTTGATGTAGCCTGCGTATAAAGGAGTCTCTACTAAAACAAGAGACAAATTCAGTTCAGTCTGTGCAGTGTCACCGTCTTTAAATCGATGGTGTTTGGCACCTTAATAAGACTGGGGCAGTACTTGATTAAATTCACTATACCTGAGGAAAAGAAGAAGAAGAAAAGAAACAGACTTGCGTCAGAAGAGGGACCTGCTAATATAATCTGGGGCCATGGTTTATTAGCACTCTCTGCCTCACTGCTGTGTCTATTTGATCACTCTTGTAGTGTCCCTCTACTCACATGCTTCTCTCTGCAGGCAACTCAAAACAAGCTCTACGCTGTAAGACCTGCAAGATGGCTGCTCATCTATGGTGCACTTCAGAGTTGTCTCAGCAGCCGTGTCAGGGGAAGGTGTGTGTTGATTACAACATACTCACACTCACACACTCTAACACACACATGCGCGCACGCACGCACACACACGCGCGCGCGCGCACACACACACACACACACACACACACACACACACACACACACACACACACACACAAAATAAGTATATACTGTAGAAGGAAAGAATAGTCTATTGTCCCTATTCAAATATTGACACAGTTTTGTGTTGTTGATGAAAGATGGTGAGTGTCTTCTTTCTAATTCTGTACTCCTAACTCGAGGTCTGAGTCAGTACCTTTTTTCCACACAATCGTTTTCCATTTTCTCCCAATTAAGTCATTATTATGTAAATTCTCAATTTTACACACTTACGTGTGTAATCCATCACTGCTACGGTTGGTGGTCATGTAGGAGGGTGTAGACGAGGATGTGTGTCCTCCGATATACATGAAGTCGCCAGGCCATGCCGGCCACTTCAGCGACAGTGAGGAGTATGTTGCTCATACAGAGGAGCACGTCGTCCACCCATGTTCTCTCCTTGCTGAACAGGCGCCCTGACCCGTAGCAGTTGCTAGTGCAGCGGCAGATATTGCATTCCCCGTCTGGCTTCCCAGTTCGTAACCTCAAACATGGTGGCCAGTTGTGTTTACTGTTCATTGAAGCGCCCCGTCAAGCCAGAGGCACCGTGAAGGATTTGAAATGCTGGTCTTTGCAGTGAGGGGCAGAAAAGAACGGCCTGAGTCAGTACTTCAAAAAGGTCATGGCCACATGGCTTGCAATTAATAACAGCAAAATGCCAACAGAGCACAGATACAGTAAGGACATTGTGCATGAACAATGGTGAGTGCTGATATGACTGAAACAGAGTCATTAATCAGTGGACAACAGCATCCTCTGGGACCAGACTGAAATACTGGTTATCCATCTAAAACCCTGGTCTGATCCTTGTGTTCACCCACGGCACTGTTGCAGGGCAAAATATGGCATGCAGGGGGGGGGGGGGGGGGGGGGGTCGAGACTGTCTGTGGGGCTCGTCAGAAACTGATCAAAGTATGATGGGTTTTTTTTAACCCCTGGGTCACGGAAATATCTTTCGTATTATAATTCCCACTGCGTTCTAAAAATAAACAAATCAGCCCAGCGATTTTGTCAGGTATATAATGCCCTTATCTGTCTCCACCAGGCCGAAGACATGGGAAGAGTATGTTTTGCACTCCGTACGTCTGTGTGTCCATCTGTCCATGTACAGTTAATCTCTGGCACTGTTGGTCCAGCCGATGCCAAACTCTGCACACACACTCCCTGGATGCCAATGACTAACCTCTGCCCCAAGTTCTTCAGAACGGCCTGTTATAGCGCCACCATGAGGCCAATGTTTGCAAAATACATTTCTTTATATTACTACACATTTTATCCATACATCACACAAATGGGTATACACCATCTCTATAGTCATCTGATCAACACGGACCTGCCCACTTCCCCATATGCCATACCCATTGGCAAA
>NC_137872.1:29163691-29361191 GCF_963924005.1 Protomyctophum bolini
AATCTGGCAGGAAAGATCTGAGGAAAATGTCCCAGGGCTCACGTGAAAAAGAGGTGGAGGGTCTTAGAGTGACTTACACTGTGTAAATAAAGCATTCAAAAACACAGATCAATGACATACTTATTTATCACATCCAAAATTCAAAACTGTCTTATTTACTGTAACCCTCTGGCTGTTATTTTCATTTTTTGCTACTGTCCTCTTTCTGTGTTTAAGTGGGTCACTTCAGTCCAGGACTGACTAAGACTTACTACAGCTATATTTAGTTTAGTGCAGGGTGTACAAAATAAGATCAATGTCGTGTGTTACTTCTAAAAGTGTGTGTGTGTAGTACACATGCGTGCATCTGTGCGCGTTTGCCAGCTGCACGTTAATGTACAGTATTAGCTTGATGTGTGTGTGTGTGCGTGCGTGCGCGCGCACGTGTGTGTGTGTGTGTGTGTGTGTGTGTGTGTGTGTGTGTGTGTGTGTGTGTGTGTGTGTGTATGTGTAGACCCTGTGTATGCCGCTTTGCGCTACGGGACGTCCCTGGGACAGATGAGCCGCTCCAGTTTCGGCAGTATGTCAGAGTCACCCACCCGCAGCCTGGTACGACATGGATGATTTGTTAACCACTTAAGTCGCAAAAAATTGTCAATCTACAAGCTCACTATATACAGTATGTGTTTCTTGTAGATCTTTTTCTGCAATCTTTTGCATTTCCCCCGACAATTTTCGCCTATTGTGACATCAAGTGGTTAATATATCCAAGTATCTGCTGACCTGAACCCTTGGAGCCAGTTGCACCACTTCACACTAAGTTCAAACTTAGACTAGTTATAGCTTAAATGGCTATGCATTGTATATACCGTATGCATATTGCATACAGTAATGCATAAGGCATTTAAGCTATAGGCTAAGTTTAAGTGTGATAACTGTCTCCTGCGCTGCAAAAGATAGAAAATGATACAAACAATATGAAGACTATGGACATATGTTGGATATGAATATGTTGCTGTAACGCCTATTGTATTTCACACCAACAGCAATAGTATTTTTCAGCTAAATAGATGCATCCAGAATGTCCAAAATCCTGTCACTTTTAGTTCACATAGACAACAGCAATCTTCTGATTGTCGCTTTGCCTCCCCGCAAACCTCAGGACGAAAGTTTAACTTTCCTCAACTTTTTCACACTGCTTTTTGCTGGCTCTGCCTCCTGCAGAAGAGAATTCACTCCTCGCCATAGACAATGTATGGAACCGGAAATGGAATTAACACATTTGCAAACCTTTTAGTTTGCAAACTTTCACAAGATAAATGTGGTGTCTTCCTGTGACCCAGCATTATGAATGAACCAAATCCCTATTTCAAAAATAACAAAAATAGCAGATCTACCATCTGACAACCACTATTTTCACTATTCCAGAACATTTATTTTAATTTCTAATATATGTTTGATTAAAAAAAAGTTAAAAACACTGGATATTTATTCGGCTCCCTCGCCAAAAATGGGTTGCAATTGTTGGCGTGGGAAATTCAGCAAGAGAATATCATTGTGAACTTGAACACAAATCACAAATCCCACTTCCAAGTAAACCTCCTTTGATGTATCCTTTGATCATTTCTTCCTCTCTTTATATCTCTTTCTCAAGGGGGAGGGAGGAGAGGAGAGAGATTGCAGTACGGAGGAAGAGATATCTCAGGAAACAGGGGGTAAACATCTTTGTATCTCTCTGCACGTGCACACAGTCATGTGTATGTGCTTTAGTGCATGCGTTGTATTTGCCTGCATCGATGTGAGCAACACTGTGTGTGTGTGTGTGTGTGTGTGTGTGTGTGTGTGTGTGTGTGTGTGTGTGTGTGTGTCTCTTTCCATGTCAACTCTGTATTGAAAATCCTGAAATCTTTGCATCTTGGCTTCTCTGCCAAGATGCCTTTGTTTCTAGCTTACAAGAAGCCTTTCCCAGCTCGCCAAATTACGTCATGATAACGTAATGAAGACGTCCTCCAGTGACGTTCAGGACTAGGTCAGATCACAGCCCATATGGGGATGATCTGGTCATTTCCAGGACGTCTTCACCAGATTAAATAATATATCTTATTCTGGGCCAGATCTGACTAGTTATGATATGATTTACCGGTAAGTTGATCTGGCCTCGATCAGACTCTCTCTGATTCATCCAGGGACGTCGGTCCCTGGTTGAAATCAGGTGATATTCTGGGCCAGATCTGACTAGTTTTGGTTTGACTCATCTGGCCCCAATGGAGACGTCACTGATTCGTCCAGGTCCTGACCGTGCTTGCTGGGTTATGACCAAGGCCATTAAATACCGCTCTTCCAGACCATCACAGAGCTAGGCTATACAGTAGGTGCAATCTCTTGTGCTTATCTTTGGCAGCCTATAGGACATGTACAGTACATGGGATGGTTGTAAGAGGCTTCCAACAACTTGGGATGCCAAAAAGAGCAGCTAAACAGCTTGCATAATTCTGTGCAATCTCTTCTACTATCGGTGGCTGCCAAATATGGCGAAGACGCTGCTACTTGTACCCCTGAAGGGTGTGTGGGTGTTTGTCCAAGATTTGCTGACTATTTTGTACAGCACCATGTCAATATGTGTCCGTATTGTATCTCTTATGTGGACATAAATAAATGATTGTGTGTGTGTGTGTGTGTGTGTGTGTGTGTGTGTGTGTGTGTGTGTGTGTGTGTGTGTGTGTGTGTGTGTGTGTGTGTGTGTGTGTGTGTGTGTGTGTGTGTGTGTGTGTGTTACTGTGTGCGTGCGAGTGAGCGAGACTTATTGGGAGCAGTTGTGTGCACGTGTGTGTGTGTGGGGACTGGCACATTTCTAACCACATTTGTCACCCCAGATGCCTCTGTCCTGGAGAACGAAACGGGGGTGGACGAGGAAGATGACGGGGACACTGGACAAGCTCAGCCTCCTGCAGAGGACAGTGCTGTGAAGGTGTCACATTTCACCCAGATTATATAAATAACAGTACTAGTCATTAAACCCGATTTATACTTGGCAGAAGGACGCCACAGTAGCAGACCTACAAGCTCATGAGGCGTTAAATCCGGGACGTTTCGTGACCTTGTAGGTCTGCTATTTTCAGGCACACAGCACTGTCACCACCTCACCATTTGTTTTCCTCTCCAGGTGCCCAGGCGTATTGAAGTCCATTCTATACACACCTATGTAGCACTCTACAGGTTTCTGCCTCAGGAGCAGAATGACCTGGAACTACAGTAAGTAGTTGAAAGAGTGTGCACGCACGCTCGTGTACTTGTGGTTGTGCGTGTTTTACTGCGGCTCTCATGTCTTTCTTGGGCGTGAACATGTCCCTGCCATCTGCAGAGGACAGCGCAGGGGCGCCCTTAAGGACGGCTAATTATAAACCCCTCTGAAATCGGCGTCAGCGCGTTGAGCTGCTAGCTAACGTGGCTCCCACTGGGGAGGTAGATAAAGGCACTGAATAAATGAGAGATGAAATGGAGCGCAGTCACACACAAGAAGACAGGATAGAGAGAGCAGCTTGAGACATGCACAGATAGACAGGATGTCTAGAAGAGAGTTAGCCACCTGTGGTGTGCCTTTATGTGTGTGTGTGTGTGTGTGTGTGTGTGTGTGTGTGTGTGTGTGTGTGTGTGTGTGTGTGTGCGTGTGCGTGTGTGCGTGTGTATGTGCGTGGGCCCATGCACACGTGTATGCCGATTGGCATATGAAACACAGAAATAGTGTAATTGGGCCAGCTGCTCCTGTTTGCATTATAGTAGTGGCTGTGGCGACTAGTGAGTAGTAGCTGTGACGAGGGAGCCCTGTTTAGCGTAGCAGCAGTACAAAGTTGCAACATACACAACATAAAACAAGTCATAAGTACAAACAGAGTCATAAGGCAAGTATCTTTCGCGCAGACGAAATGAAAGCCTGGGTAACGAGGCTATAAGGCAAAATAAATAATACCACACTATCATCATACTATAATTAACTCAATGTCTGAATGAATGTGTGTGTGTCAGAAACACTGCCGTAGCTCCTCACTGCCTGCACCAATCTTTTCACCACCACTTTTCACACAGGCATTGACCATAATAATATGGAGGTCTTAACAAAGCCCCTTTTACAATTCAACAAAGTATAAATTAATAACGAATGTATTAGTGAATTAAATATTCACATCCACTTACATGGAAAAATGCGAAAACTATTTTTCTCTCAGAAACCGTCTTGGAGGGGAGGTTCATAATAATTACGGTATTAAAATTAATGTAATGAATTATTACATCAGTCGGCCTCATGGTGGAGCTATAACAGCCCACTTTACATTTTGTAAAATCAAAAGGATATCATCAGTCAGGATAGATTTTCCATTTGCCATTTGATTTGCCATTTTCAATTTTCTTCAAAACACCTACAGTTTTTGTGCAAATCTCACAAAAATCGGTGTGATCTCTGGACCTATACGATGAAAACCAGAACTTTCATAGTCCATATCGTTCGGCTGTAATCCGCATCCAAAGTTAGTGGGAGGGGCCTGTTTTACAAAAAATGACACAAATCACCAGGAACATTCACATGTCGTGGGTGGTTTAATCAATGGAGAGCCCAAAGCAATTCCATTTTCAGCCATAGGGGGCGCCACAAATGCGGAAATTTGAAACGTTTGTTGCAAAAACATGCTACAGGAGGGAAGCAAACCAAAAGGATGGATTTGTAAAGGTGTGTGAGGTTTGTAGGTTTGTGTGAGGGTGCGTGTAAGACATTGGGCATTATTCACAAAATGTGCTTACGATCATATTTGATCTTAAAATGCGTGTGCTGCAAACAATTCCCCAAGCATAGTCTGATTCATCATTCTTCTTAGCTGAATTTGTTGGTGGTGCACACAAAACTCTGATACCTGCATATGCGTGTGGAAACACGCATATGACAGGCTGCCTGTTTTTGAATTAAGGATGCATAACTGGGCTTATAGACATGAGACAAACCGATTTGTCTTTATTTTTAAGTCGACAGATTCAGAGCAGAACATTATGTCCCCAGTGTGTTTGCCCTTCCTGTCAGTGTGACTTCATTTAGACATAGTGTTTACAATATCATGTATCAAATAGCAATTATTAAACCACATAAACTGTAAGGGAAGAAATCAAGTAACTATTTAAAGGAAGAAGAATTATCAGCAGAGAATTAATTCTATTAATAACTTTTGTATCAATAAGATGAACAATCTGAGGCAGAACCTAAAGTGGCACTGATCATAATCATTGTGAACTGATAAATAATGGATGGTAAATCCAGATAATGGTGTTTCAGTTCAATTGTGTAGAACTGTAGATGTGAGAGATGTTAAGAAACTGCTGAAATCTCTTGCTGAATATGGGTGTGCAGGCACAGACTGTGGTTCTGTGGTTCAAATAGTCAACCTACCGGTTCCTGCACTCAGGAAGAATTATCATGGAAAGAATTATTCATGGTCATTGGTCAGGTACAGGATTATTTTAACTATAATAGTCTGACTACTAAATATCAACATGCTTACAGAAATCGTCGCTCGACTTCTACAGCAGTTTAATAGGGTGGCTGGGGAACTCAGCGTACAATGTAAGTCAATGAGGAGCATATTTTGAATTATCAATTTCTAATCACTAGAGCAATTATTTTTAATTTCTTGTCCACATTTGGAGTTACATCATGGCAAGGTGACTACACAACCCAAACCTCTGCAAAAGTGGTCTCACCCTTTAAGGCTCAATGTAAAGCAGGTTGTATATAATATAGATACTGTAAATACAGTATAAGAAAGGCTGGATGGCTCACCCGCGCTGCTGGCCAATAGCGGCCATCTATCTTACTTCGGGGCAGCATAACATTGTCTATGGGGCATGTACTTTTTATAACTTACTCCATTTTCAAACGGTTTGGTTTGTTATAAACGTCAGAGACGTCCGCATACTCATATGCTTTTATATGACGTTCATATTTAAAAAGTAACATTAAGCCACGTTGATAACATTTGTAATAAACCAACCCGATTGTAAATCCGTCAAGATTTGAGGGAGTTATGACTATTTTAGTTTGAGCTGCCATAGGACATTGTACTGTAGCCCCGAGGCAAGATGGCCGCCGGGTGAACTACATTGGAGACTCCGCCTTGAGCCATCTAGCCTTTATATACAGTATGTCTATGGTATGTACAGTATGACTTGCATGCTAGGCCAGAGCAGATCCACACATCCACGCTGCTGCATGCAGGCCCTATTTTAATTAGACCTTTCACACTTTAGTGTCATTTGATTAGTTGGGCCACTCCAGGGAAGTGTGGGGTTTATCAGCCTTTCAACCTGTCTGAGCTGTGATTCAGCAGCAGCTACAACACATTTCTGCAGCGGTTTGATAATGCTATCTCTTTCACTCACTCTCTCACTCTCTCCTTCATGTCATCTCCTCTCCTCCCCGCCTCCTCTTCCTCTCCTTGCTCCTTACTCTCGTGCCCCATCACATCTCTTTTTCCTATTCTCTTATCTCTAGTCCTGGTGATCGTGTGCAGATCACAGACGACTCTAATGAGGAATGGTGGAAGGTAGGTAATAAATCATTTGCAACTGTTTGTGTGTGTGTGTGTGTATGCGTGCGTGCGTGCATGTTTTTTTTGGAGGCTCAGGCTGATGGAATATAGCACATAATTTCCTCTCAGATTAAAGGGGTGAACTTATCCAGCATTGCATAATGCATACTAATACTAATGCACTTCCACTTGAGGTACTACGTACCTCAAATGGAAATAAATGTGTGACAGGGTGACAATGTTTTCTAAATAACAGACCTATTTATAGATCTCCATGCACTAACATGTTGGGATCTAGTCAATCTGCAAACCCTGTTGATTCTGTACAAAGCTCATAACAAGCTACTTCCATACTGTCTTCAAAAGCTGTTTGAGACAAAAGCCACATATGAACTTAGAAATGCTGGCATGTTTGATACAACCTTTGCAAGAACAAATACAAAGCAACACTGTGTATCTGTGAAAGGGGTATGTCTGTGAAAATGCTGCGACAAGGAACTGAGGACATGTAGTTCAATCCATGTGTTTAAAAGAATGTTTAAAAACAAGATGATGAATAAGTATAGATACGTCTTGTGATCTTGTATTTGATATTTTGACTATAAATATATTATGATATGTATATGTACGTACATACATAGATATATCATTTATCATGTTACATACATGTACAACAATACATGTACTGTATTGTCATGATCTGATGATAACCACGGAGGTCGCAGTTAACTATGAAACTTTGCGTTTTTTGACACCTAACCCACAATCCCCGTCACTCTCCCCGTCATCCACCCTAGGCAAGCTCCCAGTCATGGTGACATCACGTGACATCAGCCCCCTGGTCACCCCAGGCAAGCCCCCCCGGTGCCCAGGTCATCGTGACATCAGCCCCATATATGGTGCCCAGGTCATTGTGATTTATTGGTCAAAGGTCATTCCATCCCAAAGCGACCGCACAGCAGTCTGACGTCACCCAGGCGGACGCGTGCACACGCCGATCTGCCCCAGCAGGCATATTAAATAGGATCAATGTTATTCAAAGGTTAGGGCTCGCCTCAGTGGTGTCTGATTAGAACGGTGATCTTGGTGAAGCTATGAAAGGTATCTGGGTTGTAAAGCCAGATACCTGGCCAGAACTAAAGTTCAAACTAGAGTTCTCAACAGGCCCGAAAATGAAGGCCCGGCCCTACCTGGGCCCTCATCAAACCCTGTACATTCAATACACTGACCCCGCTGCCACCCTTCATGATCTCCATATATGGAGTATTACTGGTAGCCCTACCGTAGGTCTACTCTAACAAGCTAATAAAGTCTTGTGCTCTCTGTGCATTCCAGGGGAAAAGTGGAGATAAGGTGGGCTTCTTCCCTTCTAACTTTGTCCAGAGGGTCCGACCAGGAGAGAGTGTGTGGAGGGTCACCCAGAATGTCCATGGCAACCGAGAGATGGGTCACATGGTGGTAAAAGAATCTCAGGTGAGATAAGACAATCTCACTCTTTTGGACCTCATCTGACCTCATCAAACCATGTGCACTCACTCAAGACACTGCCCCCCGCTGTCACCCTCAGATCTCCATATATGGAGCTGACCTGTTCTGAATTTATGTTGACGTGACCTCATGAAACCCTGTACACTCAAGACACGCTCCATTTATGGCCAGACCTCATCAAACCCTGTGCACTCAAGGCACTGACCACGCTGCCACCCTTAGACAACCATATATGGAGCTGACCTGTTCTGACATTCCATAAGTTGATCTGACCTCATCAAATCCTGTACCATCAAGGCACGCTCCATATATGGCCAGTACAGAATTAATTACATATGTTGATCTGACCCCTCATGCCAAAGCGCCAGCGCTCGAGCGCCCAGCAGTCTGCCGTCACCCAGGCGGATGTGTGCATGCGACCTCTGGTGTCTTACTGGTATTATGCGTTTATCAAAAAGTGAGAGAAAATAATAATTAAATAAATATTTTAAATGAAAAATAGATAAACCAATCAACTATATCAAGATAATATATCTATAATGATATCACAGCCACTGTTATCCGACTCATCTATCTCTGATGTTTTGCAGTTTCCATCACATCTCTAAATCCTTCTCTCTCTCCGTGTGTGTGTGTGTGTGTGTGTGTGTGTGTGTGTGTGTGTGTGTGTGTGTGTGTGTGTGTGTGTGTGTGTGTGTGTGTGTGTGTCAGATCTGTGTGGGGAAGAGAGACGACAATGAAGGCTATATGAAGCTGAGCAGTGGGAAGAAGAGAGGCCTTGTCCCAGCTGAGTCCATAGAGGAGATCTAACATGAATGCCTAATTTACTCTTTGTCACGTGACAGTGTCACTCACTGAAAAGAACTGGTCGACAAGCAAAATAACGTGTTGCACTGTTTAGTTTGTAATTATTAGCATTGTTATTATTTACTTTTTCTTATGAACAAGGTCGTGTGACAAGGCAATAAATTGGGCTTAAGGCTCCCTCTGCAAGCACATCAATACATTTGTTTCCATCAGCACTCCTGATGGGATTCCTATTTCCTATATACCCGACTCCCAAATTCCTATAGGCTAATGTCAGCCTCAGTATCTCTCATAGATCCTTAGTGATTTAATGTTCAAACACATGAACTGCATGGGGAAACACATTTTCTTTTTTTATTGAAAATGAAAACCTTTTGAAAGAACACATAACCACACAGACTGTAGTAACCATGTGTGTTGTGTTTTAAAATCAGTTTAATTTCCTGGGTTGTTCATTCGTGCCGAGGAGTATTTTAGTTGAGCTCTCAGGAAGGAAGAGCTTGTGAGTGACTATTCATTGGTTCTTTGAATTACTTTTGTATTGTAGGTCTTTGCCTTCCTTTTAAATCGTCTATCTAGGTTTATCAAAGCAATGTACAGTAAATCAGTCCAGATCAGCCATATTTTACAACAGAAAGCCTTCATTTGCATTTTCAACGGTCTCCATTGATATTGTATGAAAGAGGTTATGATTGCATGCCGGAGGAGGCTTCAATGCTATGTTTTTAAATGAAAAACCTTTTTTGGTCATCTCTTCAGATCTAACAAGGAAATAGAATTCCAGTACAAAACCTCATTTGTGGCGGGATTGCAAATATCTGTGAGTACTGAAGAAACAACAAATTACATGTCCTTGTTTCTTTCCCAATTTTGTGTAGAGTGTAGACATCCAGACGATGCATGGTGGTGACGGAAGTAATTCAATTCTTTTATATGAAGGAGCTCTTTTGGTTAGATATGGATGCTTGAACAGAGGGTCTGACTACATCAGATGTATGGGATGTCTCTACGTCCCCTGTAATAAGCCTGTGTCAAACACTCCCAGAGAAGAAGCACATTTAAACAACTTTTTAACATGACAAAGTTTGGGTTCCTCTTGGCCCCTCGAGGGAAGGAGCAGACAGGTGGAGAGAGAGGGGGGTGTTGATGCTAATCCATGAATCAATATGCCTGCATGCAGGTAGTGTTTTACCCATGGGTGTTCACTTCATTATTGATCGAATGCCAGACTGTCATCTCCAGCTTCCGTTCTCGTTTGCCTTCTCTTATCCCCTGTGTTATTGATTAGTCTGGGCAGTTTTAAGGGCGAGTGGAAAGCACCTTTGTTGGCATGTAGAAAGAATCACAATGATTTGGACTTTGTTGATCAATGTCCCATTCATTAATATGATTGATTGAACTGACTTTAGAAAGAATGATTTTTTTCTGTGAGGTAGCAAAAGAGAAAGCACACAAAACACCATTATGTTAATGACATTACAACAATACATTTATTTGGCTTAATATGTTTAGTTCCTTCCTATTTCAGTATTTGATCAACACATAGTTCTCTTATTGTTACACTTATTGAGTATTTTACCTACAACTTTAGAACATATGTTATTTTTTAATCTGAATGTTTTTGTCTGTCAGGTACAATTGTCAATCGGAGCAGTAGTAAAAGAAAATGGGAATAAACAGCAGCTACGGAGTGAAAATACAACCAGATTTCTTATTAGTTTTACCCACATTTCACCCACTTTATATTTGCTAGCAATGCATCTAATGTTCTCAACAGTGGCCACCGATGTGTTTTTTCTTCCTGAGCGCAATGGGAGCTCTGTGTACTCATGTTATGCTGGAAAGAAATACCAGCAGCGCCAAGAGTTGAAATATTGTCTACTCTTATTGTCTGTTTGGACAAGAGCTCGTTGCGTTTTCAGCTGGGAAAAAAGGCTTTGGTGGATGTACCTTGTATGTTCTGAGTCATTGTTTGACCTAATGCCTCAATAAAAATATATGACAGTACAGTCCTTGTGTCTCATCAACTGTACATCTAGACTTATAAATAACTCTGTTTCTTCACACACACACACACACACACACACACACACACACACACAAACACTTTGCAATTTGTGTCACATTGCTGCTGTGAGAGAGACCTCAGTCTATCGATTTATCTTCCCATGAGCACAAGGGCTTATTCTGCTCTACATGCATTGGTTGGGTAGAGTGGCATTTTCATGTGTTTGGGCAGCTTACATTTGTGCATCCAGCATTGGAAACACACCGATCTGGGTTAAAGTCTGAAGAAGCTTGCTTTTGGTCTTGCTCTGTCTATCTGTAGGTTTCACCTGCCTAATTTGGCTCGTCTAGATGAGCAGAAAACTGAGAGACCACCTCAAATAGAAAATGCTCATGCTCAGAGGCCCAAATAAACACTTTAAAGCTGTCAGATCAAACAACTACACTCTCTACTAAGATTATACATTATTCAATTATATCTTTAACAGACCACAAAATAGGTATTCCACAATCCCCGTATTAAGTGCTCTAAAAAAACAACATAAAGTGCATAGACTTGGCTGGCAAACGATTTAAGTGTTCTAAACTAACGTTAAAAAGTCCATTGACTTGGCTGCCACATGATGTAATCTTCAAATATCCCTCAAACATTATTAATCATTTTGAGGGAAAAGGTTGAGAATCATTGGTCAACACCCTCCCCAGACAGGCAGGGACAGGGATTATAAATATCTGGGGGTAAATGGCATAATAATTACATTGGGGAGAGGACAAAAAGCAAAAATATATCTACCAATAACAAAATGGCTCATATTTCAGATGGCTGCTCATACTCATCCAGTAATGTTAGCTGAACGGGAGATAATCAAGGTTCCATTAAAATTTGTTTTTGAGACGGTGATTCATTCACTAATCTGTCTTTGTATTCCGCTGTACACAATATTACATTTCTTCCATTCTGAATCTCAAAGGTAAGACTCAAAATTAGGTTTCTTTGTATGGGAACTCAAGTCAAGAGGTGTGCATTGTCTGAAACCTGTAAGTCCAGAGGTGCTTTGGGCTTCTATTCTGTAAGTCCAGAGGTGCTTTGGGCTTCTATTCTGCCAAGCTCACAAAGACATGCCATTACTACGTGTGAAGCCCCAGGAGAACATGGCCATTCCATTCAGCACAAACTGTAATTATCCCACTCACTGTATCTGGGGAAGCAATGCAAACAAATACAAAAGTCCTAACTGGCTGGCATGTGATTTCAATTGGACAAAGGGGCTGGTTAAATGCACCACTCTATGAATAGCAGGTAATCACTGGTTTCCAAAACACATGCAAACATGCGCGTGCTCGCGCGCGCGCACACACACACACACACACACACATGCACGCACATACGCAAACACGCGCGCGCACACACACACACACACACACACACACACACACACACACACTTATTAGCACGCACGCATGCATTCATACACACACACGCTGACAGCGGCATAATGATTTCTTTCTTCACCAAAGAGTACAAAATGCTATTATACTAACACCTTACAACAGCATCAAATGCAATATATTACAACATTGTCTTTGATATCATGTGCACTCATGCAACCAAATACATGGTGGTGGGTGAGAGAAAAAAATAATGGGACCAGTACAGGGCACAAGGCATGGGGTGTGTAAATAGGGTATATTATTCTGGGAGTTTATTCCATTTCTCTTCCCATGTTCTCTCCCAGTATTATTCATTTTTTCTTCAGTGCAGACAAGCAGCTTTTGAGATGACCCCCTACTGACCATAATTGCAAACCAAAGCAATCATTATCCATCATAAAAAAATGTTGCTTAAATTAAGGGGCACAGACAAGCTAGGACACATTTTATGTCCTGATACAGTCACACACGAAAAGAACAAATGGACGAGTACAAAAACTCAGGTCACCCGGTCATTCAGTGTTTTACTCATTTTCCATCTTGCCATTGATTCCGGTTTAGGCCTTAACCCATTTTGACCTGAGCAGATCATCTGATCTATGAGTTTGTAGATCTGCTATTTTTCAATAGCTAAAGCATAACATGATGCTAACACCAAAAGGGGTTCCCGCCCCCCACAGAACTCACAAACATATCCCATATACAGTAGGCCTACTTTATATATAAACATATCCCATATACAGTACTTTTCACTTTGTCGTCTTTTTTGTTTGGCAACATACTTTCTTCCACAGAGACTACTGTTGCAAGCCATTTTGTGAAATGAAGTGTGTGACCGCGTGACTCATCACTAATAGTGATGACTGATGATGCTTCAAACAGGTTTAGTCTTTGTGACAGGTGATTTTAGCGCTCCGGGCCTGATTAGTGATCAGTGTTGATTAGAAAGTCCTCTGTGGATGAATGTCAGTCTTGTGGTTCTGTGATTTGACCTATATTTACATTCTCCCTCTAATTAATCTCAACTAGTCTGTGACCCTGCCCCCTCCTGACTGTGTGCTGCATTGCATTAATGAAACATGAGCTTCACAACGGTCTGTGTACTTTCTCTCATGTTCTCCTCTCCCTCTGGGCAGCCACGGGTGATCCTAGCATGCGGTGCTGTGCTATCCACAATGGACAACATACTGTAAACAGACAGATGCACAAAGGCGTGCACACATGCGCGCGCACACACACACACACACACACACACCACACCACACACACGAACAGCTCCAATCAAGAAAAATCACACCTGTGTGAACCAAGTGGTGCAACTCCCCCCCCCCCCCCTCCTCTCTCTCTCTCAGTGTCTCCTCCACACCCTGATGTTTCAACTATGTCGACCTCACGGAGAACTACATAGAGGTATATTCCCATGTTGTGAGGTTCATGTGAACACATCGTTCACTTTTCCAGGGAATTTCATGGCCGCTGAGAGAACATGGCTGCAGCGCTGCTGATCTCCCTGTATGTGTGCATATTTAATCTCATGGTGGCGCTACAACAGCCAAGGGTGTAAAATCACTATCCATGTTTCTCTGGATTCCTTGGATCATGACATAATTTATAGGCCTTATTTGTGCCAAATTCCATTTTCTACGTTTTGCTGTCGGGGGGTCATGTGATCAAGAAGTATAAGTTAGATTTTTCAGATCCCATTCCAAGTGGCTATGATTAAATTTGCAGGCCCTGGCTAAGGAACCCGAGAACGAAAAAAAGCTATAACAAAACATTAAAACATGAGGGCATAAGGCCTATAGAGGTAAAACGAGTGTACTAAGGAAATGCTTTGTTAAAAAGGTAGATTTTTACACCACTCTCAAAGGAACCAATAGACTGCGGTTGCTCTCAGGTGGTCACTGGTCAGGGAGGGCATTCCACAGTTGGGGGGCGGCCGAGCAGAAGGTCCGGTCAACCATGGTATAGCTTGGTCTTGGGGGGGTTGGAGGAAGTTAGTGTTTAGCAAGCAAACATTATAGCAACACCCTTGGTTTTGTTTTGGAAAACCAGTTTATACAGGCTATTACAGGATCTAATGTGAGTCCTTCTTGAGCAAGTGTCTTTCCATGTGTGTTTGTTCTCTCAACTCAAAACATGCATCCACTGTCACCATATGGAGACCCATTGCTATATTCTACTTTAATCTGGTGGTGCATGCTTACCTTTGAAACACTATAACCTAAAATTTGCATCATATCTCGGCACCGAGTTATTCACCGTACAATGATAAACATGTCTACTCTGAACACATGACAAATTGTATTTACAGCCATACTGAAACAACACAAACATACTGAAATAAAATGTACCCGAGACAGAGATAGTCCATGAATATGAATCATAGTGAAGTAAGATAAAGTCATGAATGATGTATATTACATATGATATGATAGAAGAAGCTCATGCCATGCTCAAAGGCGCATACTATACTCAAGGGGTTAACATGCTGCATTACTATGTGGGCGTATAAGTGTGTGCAAGTCTCACACGTCATTCGCCGATGCGGCAGTCAGCTGACCAATTGGGCAGGCTACTTAAGCTCACTAGACTCCATGCTCTTCCTGCCTTCCTCTGCTCATGGTTCACGGTTGTATGTGATGTTTTCTCCCACCACCACCCCAGCACCACCGGTGGGCTCTGCTATTTATGCTCCCCATGGGGGGGTTATTGTATATCTATCTCCCTGCTCTTTATGTTTTATGTTGTTGCTTAATCGTGCCGAGCAGAGCCGAACGCCAAGTCAAATATCATATGTACACTTGTTACTCATTCTGCAATAAATATTGGTTAATCTATTCGTGAGTTGTCTGACTGAACTACAATAATCTCCCACAGAGCCTCAACACAAACTCTATCAGTCTCTATCTAGTTCTGGGTGACTTTCAATGCTCCGAGTCTGACCACCACTGTGTGCCCGCCCCAGTTTCTTCAGAGCTGGCAACTCGCGCATGGAAATGTACAGTAGAGACATTTCACAAGCCAAATTAACTGATTTATATACACACATTCTGCCAGCAATAAGGCAATATTGTGCCATTCTTTCTCTGCACGGCTTCTTGGTTCTCTGTGGGTAGGCTAGATAACTGTTCTGATGATAACAACTTCAGCTATCAACTTCAATCAGATGTGATAAACAGGATGAGAGTGCAGAGGGCTCCTTTTAGATTATCCCCAAATGTCTATGGAAGGTTGAACAATAATTGTTTGTGTGTGGTGGCAGGAGAGAGAGATAGTTCTCGTAAATAAAAATAATCCTGTTTCTGATTTAATGTATAGCCTACTGTAGGGGAAACGGAATAGTGCTAAAACCGGATTTACAGACAGTATTTCCGGAAACCGTTATAAAAAATGATTAGCCGTTCTCTTTACTATTGAGAGCTGCAGACATAGGCTGATGTCTAAGTCTATGTAAAACAAACAGCCCTCACAGGCATAATTAAGCTTGGCTTTTATTGCACAACTGAAAGAGTTTTCAGAGACTTTTTAAAGGTACTTGAGTTGAGCACTCCAAATCCCTTTATTATGTTCCATGTAAAACAACTGAATTAATTCAGACATCCTTAAGGCTCATTCATAGTCTGGATTGGACCGGTGGTGAGGTGACCAGTGACCACCGGTGCTGAAATAACGTTGAGCGGTGGTGAGTAAAAACAGAGAGAAGGGCTGGGGCGGTGGTTTTCTCTTCACCGCGGCTCGTGACGCCATGTTGTAGTTCGGTGGTCACCTCACCACCGAAAATCCAGACTATGAATAAAGCTTTACTGTCAACATACCTTAAGAAACTAATGTGAAGCAGTAGAGAGACCATAGCCTTTTCCTGCACGTGTCTTACCAGTAGCCTACTTCACAAATGTTTGAATCAACTGGGATTAGTTGTGTCATATCACTGACGTCAGAAAAAACCTTGAATTAAACAGGGCCAGGGGAAGTGTGAGAAAGAGGAGGGGAAGAAGATGTTTTGGGTCATCTATTCTAGACTGGAGAAGAAGCAGACTAAATCTGGGCATGACAGTGTTGTGGTTAACCTACTTCATTTTAGCTCCCTGTTTGTGTGCGCGTGTGTGTGTGTGTGTGTGTGTGTGTGTGTGCGTGTGTGTGTGTGTGTGTGTGTGTGTGTGTGTGTGTGTGTGTGTGTGCGCACACACACACACACACACACACACTCATATCTCACACACATATCTCAGAGGTAAATTAAAAAAATGTACTGTGCATGACTGTCCCCCTTTGAGCTTAATTACACTCCTTCCTTCTGCAAATTAGATGGCATGAAGGTTACACAGCTATTTGGCATGTAAAAACATGGGCCGGCCCTCCGGTCAGTGCAGCAGAGGTGATTTAGCAGTGGGAAGAGGCTATCCACCGCACAGAATGTAAGTGGACATTCACCTATACTTGTTGTCGATGGTGAAGACAGGCAGGAGCAGTCACCTAACATGATTACATAACAACAACAGGTACTACTGTACAAACGTGTACATAATAAATCAGTAGTATCTTAACCAATAGCAGTTCTACAAACAAGCTCAAAATGTGTCACGGATGGTGCTACTTGTGAGCTTGTAAATCATCTATTTTTGCTATTTTGTAAAGTTTTTAGGGTTTAAGTGGTTAATTACTAACTAAACAAAATGCAACACCATTGTTTCATAGAATCATATAGCATAAATGACACCATTTCATGCTTTTTCATGCCATTTAGTGATTTTAAGCACTAGGAGGAATTTTGCCTTGGAAAGATGCTATAATCATAGAAATGCTCCTATATCCACCAAGTTGCTAGGTGAATGTGTTACCCATTAGATTTATCCCAAACCAAATAATAAAATGTACTCTACCAGTTTTCTTAAGATTTTGTATACCTCACTCATTTTCTTTCCTTTGGTCAGTTGACAGTTTTTGCCATGACACCACCACCTCCATGACTTTTAAGTATCGTCTGCCCCCCGCCCCACTGGTACATGGTACTGACCATTTTCTACCAATGTGTATTGTGCTATATTGTATTGTATTAGTATTATGTGTATTACTAATGAATTGAGTAGCCACACTGGACCACAATGGAAACAAGCTCCCTGGGGCTTTTTATGTTATTATTTTAGCATTACCTTTGACTGTACTACCTGTACTGTTGTACTTGTCAAAAACAACGTATCAATCAATCAAGAAATTAAATGGAGAAATGCTACTACACTGTTCCAACCAACCCACCTCAAATCAAGTATTTAAGGTATAATTTTGAGTTCCCTAGACAGGATGAAATTAATGATTTTCTGAATACAATGACAGATTATTAAAACAATAATACCATGCATTTATACGGTATGTATTGATAGAAAAACAACTGGCAATACACCCACCCATCCAAGTTCCTCGCTGCAACTGCATTGTGTTGTTGAATGAATTTCTCCCACCACCTTCCTATTTACCCTGGTTGTGATGGATATATTATAAATTGCTCTTTTGCTCTGTCTCTGAATGAAGTTCACCATACCATTCCAAAGGTCATCACTGCATATGGATAATTGGTGTGGCATTTCAGATATGGCCAGAGATATAGACACACATACACACACTTGTGTGAGAGAGAGGGATATGGTCAACTTGAACCCTTACCTTTGGCATCCCTTAACTGGGGGGGGGGGGGATCTACGTGCTATTTTCGGTGTAGAGGAGGAAAAAGAGATGACCAAGTGCAGAGCCAACACAGGTCAAGCTTACTATAATACAGTACATTCTTGTTCTCTTCAGTCCTGAACCAGGCTCTTTGATTCAAGGCTGTGTGAGGCGTGGCCACTCTTATTGCACTGTCTACGCCACTGGCTCAGTCTCAGTGATACATGTCCCTTAAGAATACAATTAGGTATCCACTCCACCTTGGAGACCATTCTGTGTTTTAAGATAGACCGTTTCTTTTCTACTGTTGGGAAATATCCCTGAAGAGTTTCTAATACATGATAAATATTTAATCAAGACCCTCTTAGCAACAAGTAAAAAAGCGATCACTCGACGCTGGTGCCAACAGGATCCACCAACGAAAGATCAATGGATGGTCATTATTGAGGAACTGTATGCTATGGAAAAACTAACATTCATAATTAGACTACAAGAGGATAAATTCTATAAAAAGTGGGAAAAGTGGGATCTCTTCTCTCAGCCTAGCGATATTGCAATAGGATTTCATTGAATGTATTTTGTAATATGAAAAATGCAGCCTTGTCTTTTTGCTTTTTGTCTGCTTTTCTTTTTTTTTCTTGTCTGTTTTTTCCAGAACAGGAACAGGAATCCAGCAGTTGACAAAACAACACCTGACGGTGATCATTGGGAAATATATTTTCACAGGTTTTGAGCATCAGTAATGGTACTGTATGAGTCCTATTTGTAATACATTGCATGCTCCATTGATAAATGTGGAACATAGATGGTAATCATTTAAGATACTCTTCTGCTTATTTCCATATAACCATGGAAACAAGACTACCGTAATCCCTTAAATTCCCTAAACCTGCTGCAAGGTAGAGCCTCTGAATCCCCAAAGCAGCAGTGCTAAAAATGCACTTTGAGTCAGCAAGTTGATTACAGGCGATTATTCAAAAAACGTTTACTCTGAACCACGCTGACTGATTCCCTCTCATCAGTTTGTCCTCGGTCCTCACACTGCTAAATAATGCAATGCATTTCAATTATGCTTTAGACGCAGCTGGGCAAAATACTGTTCTGCTGATCCAATCTGTTTGCAAATTGCATTCTGTATTAAATAAAATAGATACACAGCCATGGTAATTAATAGCTGTTCCTGATAACCCATTGTTTGCGTTACTCTCACAGTGTTACTATAAGTGCACTGACTCACAAACCCATCAACAGAGGCCCAATGTGAGGTACATGGCAAATTACACAGGCCAGGTCAAAGCAGGGGACAGGCCAGTGTAGGTGCTAGTAATGGCCTGAAATGGGGTCTCAAAAATGACATTCGGCAGAGCAGTGATAACACTAATAGAACTCAACTGACAGGCTGTTAGTGAGCTCAAATGAGGCTTTGAAATGTACTCTGTCCTGTGTCATTAGAAGCAGAAAACATGATGAATGTTGAGACATTCCTAATAGACATCTCTGTTGACAAAGGTGACAGCTTGTGTTGAAAACTGTAGCGCATGCATAGTAAGTAGCCTTGCCGAGCCATGGCCTCATGGCTCGACCGCAGCTTTCATAGGGCAGGAGCCCATCTCATATTTCTGTAGCATGAGCATGAGTACACCCCATGGACGTGGCGCTAGTACTGTATGTCACAGGGACTTGATGCTGAGTGTCAAGCAGGGAGTCACTGGGTCCCATTTTTAGAGTCTTTGGTATAACACTGCCGGGGATCAAACCCCGACCTCCCAGTCTCAGGGCAGACACTATAACCTCAAGGTCACTGAGCTGATATGGCCGAATTTAGGCCAAGGAGTGTTTTTCATGCAAAACTAATACTTGGAATGGATTCAGAATCATGAAAAACCCCTAGTTTGACATGTCACATGCTACTAAGTATCATGACATTTTGCCTTATATTGGTTGTCTATACAAAAATGGCAGACCGTGCCAGTAAATCTTTGCCAGGACACGTCATCAGAAGCTGATCTACCCCAATTCAGTAATCACAGAAAAATACTTAACGTAGCATTTTACTAGGTCATTAATATACCTTTGAGCTGTTGTGTGGAAATAAAAAAGGCCCCCCATTGTTTCCTAGAACTGGGAGGTCTGAAATAAAATCATTAACATGGTGAATGACATGATGCGATTCACCATTTTTCCCCCACACAGCTGGTATTCCCCTTTAAGGACTACATAAGCTTTAAACTACAATCACCGGTCAAACTCAACTTTGTGAGCAGATAACGTTATAACGATAATCGTGTGAAGTGAGGGTTATCAATCATACATCTCATTCCAGCCAATATGGCCCAGCAAATCAAATCACTGAGGTGATCAATCACAAGCCAATGTTTGTGTTCACACAAATCCGGAAAGCTGGGCATAGGGGCTAGCACCCCTCAAAAATGGGAAGGAATAGGGTATTTCAACACTGACGAAGGCCCTTGGCCGAAACACGTTCGTTGTGTTGCTGCTTGCAGCCAACCTTTCCCTTGTAAAGATGAAACAATAAAGTGCCTTAAAGGACTCTGAGTGCTGGTATTCTCCTTCTAAAGTGTTTACTGACCGCAAAATGTTCCAAGAGATTGAGACAGTGGAGTTGCGCTTTTCAAAAGGAATAGGGTATGCACATGCATAGAATGAGTGTCAAAGTGAAGTCAACACCGATCGGACTTTTCCGTTTAGATGTATGGGCTTCCCAAGGCCAGAAAGTACTTTGCCACTTGTGTTCCCACATAACTTCCGGGTATGATTATGTGACCGGCATGTGCATACCCTACCCTCTATGGCAAGCCTATACTTTGAAGTGACATGAGAATATACTACTGTATACGATTATGTCTGTCAGACTAAGCAAAATGAACTGTAAATGAGCGTCTAATAAATGCCATTTTAGAAGTTACAATACACCAGTCCAATTGCGTAACTTAGAATTAGGACTAAACCAATTTGAATTACAACAGAGATGAAAAACTTGTTGAATAAGAATAAAGCAGTTCAATGAAATTGGGTTCAAACTTTTTATTGGGTCATGTAAGAAACTCAGTTAGACAAGTTTTTTATAAATGCGGCATTTAAGCTTTACATTATTCAAACAAACAAAAAGTTTCTCCTTTGGAAGGGAAAAAAAAACACCTTTAGTAATGTAACCAAAAGACCCATGAATACACATTTCAAAAGGTTTCTTCTTTTAAACTAATCAATGACCATTACCTACGGTCAAAACGTAGTAATTTAACCAAAAGACCCAAGAATACACATTTCAGAAGGCATCTTCTTTTAAACTAATCAATGACCATGGTCAAGATGTAGTAATGCAACCAAAAGACCCAATATACACCATTTCCTATGATTCGGAAATATTTTGGATTCTCAAAACAAATGTTTCTTTTACTACAAAATAAATATTTTTAGATTCTCAAAACCTAAGGAAAACTAAAACAATTCACCCTCAAATCCTCATCATAATTTAAACTGCAAGTGGCAAGACCTCAAGTTTGACCTCAGGTTTGGGCTCCAAAAGGCGCTGCTGTTTCAGACTGAAGAGGTTCCGCAGATTGACCTCTGGGTCAACGAAGTGAGGGATCTTGCGCTCATTGAAGAGGCCCGAGAGGTTGGCCTCCACTTTGGCACGTCTGGAGATCCGCAAGCGCAGGGCAAAGAGCTGACGCAAGTCATCTTCCACCAGAGGCTGCCGATGCTCAAGATGGAGACGCTTCTGCCAGGACTTCTTTGCCCGCTGCCGCTTCTGTCAACAAACATTTAAAGTTAAGGCTACCATTACATTACCGTTTGCAACATGATTTTTTTATAGGCAAGTTAAATGGTCACTGCCTATAAAGCCAAGAGCAGAAAATATAATGCCAATGCCAGAGAGCAACATTGGCAAATGGCAATGATCGATGAAAACAGAAACTAAAGGAACAAAACTAAAATGCATTAAGACCCACAACTAACGACTTACAAAAGAGACCAAAATCAATAGCACCGCTAGACAGTCTGGGGCACCAAAGCTCAACTTTTTACTTTGTTGCATGCTGGTGTCTTGCATGAAAAAAACAACAAAAAGCACATGTACACGCTGCGTCACAGCGTGACCATTTTCACTGCAGAATACCACCACCACTAAAGTAGTATCCCGCTGTTCAAGTAAGATTGAATAACTTCCTCACCTTCTGAAGATTGACCCCTGGGTCATGGTGACGTAGGTGTCTGGTCATGCTCTCCTGTTAGAGAGAACCAGTAATAGACAGGTGTTACTGCATTCATCCGTGTTACTGTGAAAACTGAGACTCAGTACAAGTTTACAGGACTATTGCAAAAAGGAAATTTGGAGATTTAAGGTATGAAGTGCATAGCAGTTGAAATGTAACTACAAAATATCCAGCAAGGAGGGCTTCCAATTGAGCACAAGAAAAAATTGTGAGCATTTCACTTAAATTCCACAGAAATGTGATTTCCCAAAGTGGACCAATACAAAAATGTATGTCTATGTGGAGCTCAAGAAAGCCAAGAGACGGCCAGCTTACTCACCCGCATGGCAAACTTTTGTGGGCAGTCAGGGAAGGAACAGCCGTATTTGAGCAGCTTAAAGTGCACTTTGTGGATGTGGTGCTGCAGATTGAAGGTTGTAGAAAAGTACGCCTGGCAGTCAGTTCGGGGGCAAAGCAGAACTGGCTTGTGAGAGGCATGGCTGCGTCTGTGTCTGCGTAGAGAGTCCCCTCTCTTAAACTCCTTCTTACACACCTTGCAGGGGAAAGTGACTGGAACACAAAGCATTAAGTTAGTGTACACACAATATTTCTAGAAGTATTAAGTGTAGTATTAAGTGTAGTACTTGAGATAAACCTTAAGTCACATGTATACCTCAATGAAAATCAATTCAGATAAACATTTCCCTGAAAACCCACATCTTAACCCCTTTCACCAGGAGATTTTGGCAACAGTTGTCTCTAAATAGACTGCTACAAAGCCTTTTTACCTGGATGTTTCTTTGCGTGCTTCTGTAGTTTCGTCCAGGTGCGTTCAATGACCTCACAGCCGTCATGTGGGCAGCGGTACCCTGCAGACCAAAAGACAGCAGAAAGAGAAAATGGTCAGTTTTATGCTTTAACTGAAAATTAACTCCATATACTTTGCATATGATGGATAGTGAAAGGCTGATTTGCCATTTTCTGACAATTATTGAAATATGACATGGCTTAAATCAGGACCCCAGTTTAAAGTCGTAACTAAATGAAAGGATCATGAGTAGGAACATTCAATATAACTTTCATTTATAGGAATTGTGCTAGGGTAGAGAATGACAGAAGCCCTGGAAATTGACCAACCTGTGTGCCTTTTCTCATGGGATTTGCGGGTGATATGGGAGTCGAATGTGGCACCACAGCCAGCCTTTGAGCATCTGAATAGAAATGTTTGACCATAAATCTGTCCAGTTCATACTTTGCCCACCAGCAATCACTTTTTTTATATTAATTAAATGTTAGACCACTCGGCCCCAACTACACAAACACAGGGAAGTCACCAATTTGACAAGATTAATGTTAGGCATTTAGGGTAACCATTTTACAACATGAATCATAAAGACAATTAGGGAACCTACTTAAATTGAGCAGTCACCCCATGCGCAGTCAAGTGCAATTTAAACGCTCTGCGTTTCTTGAAGGTCAGCGTGCATTTCGGTTGATTGCACTGAAAAACACCACATCAAAAGTTTAATCAAGACTCAATCGTTTGTGCACAGTCAGACGCTTCTGAAACATACAACGGTAATACGGCACCCTCGTGTGGCCAAACCTTGAAGTACACATCTTTATCTCCATGGGCATAACGCACGTGCCTCTTCACAGCGTTTGGGTCAAAGAAGCTGGCCGTGCAACTCGCCACAGTACACCTGTGCACAGGAGAAGTGAGTTAAACTTTAAAGTATCTGCGACATGAGCGAACGATGATCTGAAAACCCATTAACTTCACTGACCTGCACTGCTTTATCCCGCTGTGCCGAAGAGCGTGGCGGGTCAAATGCGACTGTTGTCGAAAGCGACGACCGCAGCCTTCAAACTTGCATTGAAATGGACGCTGCGAATAATATGTTTTTTAGTCAGTCGGCCCCCCCGGCCGGGTAATAGTATCGCGTTGGGCCCACGCGAGGCGTTTCTGGAAGTTTAATATCTAACCGAAGAACACATTTTAATTGTTTCACAATGTTCTGCAGAAATGATAACCTTACCGATCCGGTGTGCGTCAACAGGTGTCGTTTCAGTTTCCACTGTTTAGTGAAGACCGTCGCACAGCCAGCATGGCTACACGGGAGCTCAAGTTTTTGTGGCTTCCCACTTGTTACACCGTTCATTTTTCTCCGATAACGTTGCTTTTTAAGAACACACGTCTTCTTGTTACTTTGGAGAGCGTGTCTGTGTTGAAGTGTCTCTTTTATAGGGTTTGGGCGGGGTTACTTTGGCTCTGGGCGGGGGTTGCTCATTTTCTTAATTGCCTGCCTGGCACCTTCCCAATCAATCAATAAATCAATAAATCAATGACCCAAGTCACCCAACAACAATAAGGAGTGGCAGCACCTTAGGGCAGCACGCGTTGCCGTCTGAACATGATCCTAATTCCTACTATATTCTTTATCATGTAAAAAGCCGTGGTTAAAAAAAATAGCCGATCCACAAGCTCGCAGTGCAGGATGTGAACTTGAAGATCTGTTATTATTTTTTAAATGTTTACCTTTTTTATACCCATAATACTAGTGGCGAAGAATAACATTTCTGGGAACTCATATCAGATTAGGTGTAGGGCACTGTAGGCTAGTAGGCTTATCAGTACGAGTACCCAAGCTTTTTTAATTTTATGCTCAGCAGAGGGCAGTATGTCTGTTAAGCTGCACTGTGCATGTGTGCACAGTGCAGCCTGCACACATGTACAGTAAAGGTACAGGGGCAATATAACAGGCGAGCTGACAGAAGCCATGAAGTCAGTAGAGATGTTTGGTCTGCTGCCTTTATACAGCTGTCTGAATTACTCACTCAGGTGTCAGCTGTCCTTATAATAGAGTGGGCAGAGGTGGCAGGAAGAGAGAGAGAGAGAGAGAGAGAGAGAGAGAGAGAGAGAGAGACCATGTCCACCCAGTTACACTAGCATCTTTTCATATGAGGCACAGGAGATGGGGGTGGGTTTTCTTTTAATGATCAGTACTTTACTTGGATTGTTTACAAATACAGAAAACAGAAAAAACAAACACAAGCAACAACAACAACAGAATACGTATGCATGGACATTATGTATGAACACAGAAACATAATATAAAACAAGGATAGACAAGATAAACAAATTAATTTAAAATTTAAATTTAAAATTAGATTACACGACCAAACACGCAGCAACGGCAGCATCATTAACCGTATCATATATATATATATATATATATATATATATATATATATACTAGTACAGTAAACAATCAAAAGGGCATTGCCTGACCATGGATCACATCAGGGACCTGCAACATGATATTTATCCAACTGATTATTCATTGAATGGATAACCTCTCCAAAGCAGCCACAATACCAAGCTGAGTGAACCATACATGTGCTGGAGGTAAATCCTCAGACTTCCATTCCTTAACAATGATTTTCCTGCCCACCATTAATGCTGTATGAATCCAGTCAGCTAGAGGTGTTTTAATGGGGATGAATGGGTTACAGGGGGGTCATTAACGCTAACACATTTACCATGCTCCATAATCTGCAGTATTTATTTGCAGGTAATTTAAATTTCACCCTCTCAACTGCAATTTTGCTAATTGACCTGCTGACCATCTTGTGGGAACCATTAATGGAAATCAATTCAACAGTGAAACTTGAGACGTTTTAGGCTGTTTTTGCCGCTCTGTCGTTTCAGACCATGAACCAACCATACAGTATGGTTCTACATACATAGTATCTATGTTAATAGTATAAAATATACTCACACAAACTCACTTATTAGATCTTTAATCTTTACGCTGTCAGAGTTATAAATGGACACAATATTTGGCTGCGTATATGGGTTGGGTTTTTCTTGATGCAGTTAAGTTTTTCAGCTGCATTGTTTCTCTAATGGATCTCACTAATGGATGCACATTGTGTATTCTGACAGCCCCCTCTGAATATTTCATTTTGCTCCTCTGTGACTAACAGAGAGTAGACAGTGAGAAAAACAATCGCATGGGAGAGTGCCACATCAAGGGGCCAATTTATTATCTATCAGACAGCTGTGGCTCAGGGGCTGGCTTGATCCATCAATTTTTTTTATCATCAAACGATTATGCAAACATAGTTGTTATTATCTAAAATAATTGCAATTTGCCAATTATGTAATAATAGTGACAGGCCTATGAATATGACGAAGTGTCCTTGAGCAAGACACTGAACCACCTAATTGCTAGGTCCGGAGCAGGTGGTTTCTGCTGGGCATGATGCCCTCCGGTTCAGTTCAGTGGCCTTGTGGTTAGAGTGTCCGCCCTGACTGGGAGGTTGGTGTTCAATCCCCGGGCCGGGACATACCAAAGACTGTGAACAATGGGACCGAAAACAAACAGATGATCTACAAACTCGCAACGCATTGCTTTTTGCTATGAATACAGGTGTGCCTTGAGATTTTGATTTGCCCATTGGTGGTGCACCTTGGGCACTTGGGCACAAAGTTTGAAAACCACTAGTGTACGCTGGTGACGTCATCTCTTGGGTTCCCCCTGCCCGGGCCCCTGTGAGCCCTAAAACCCTGGTCTGTTTAGGGTTGTCCAGTATTATATTTGTATGCCACATCAATGTTTTTTTTCTCATTATAATGAAATGCCACGCAGCTCAATGTTTGGAGGGCCCTGAATGGCATGACCAGTGTATGGAACTACAATCTCCCCCGACAAATCAAACTCAGCTTCTTCTCTATGCAACGGTCAAATCTGTTCTCCTATGGCAGCGAATGCTGGACCAGCCAGGAGAATGAGACTAGTAGCAGGACACTGCCAAAGACATCAATAACTGCCAGCAGCTAGCAAAGTAGTGCTGTGGGAACCAACACATGCTGGGCATCGATCAAACGGACGTACATATTAACATACTCAAGAAAGACGCATGCAGGAGCGCAAAGCAACAACGAGCTGGCTAGATGTATGGAGAACCAGGATGACTGGAAGCGACGATGGAGGGCTCGTCTGAGGACGATACTGAGAGATAATGCATCCAGTTCTGGCTACAATTTAGCATAGCAGACACTTATCCAGAGTGACCTTTTGACTTACAAGTGTGAAATCGGAATAAGAAGAGTAAGTAGAAAGTGGTTCCTTTATGAAACTTGGATACCACCACCACGTAAACAATAAACCTCGCATCCTCATAAATAAACCCCATTTATAGGGAAGGCTCAGACAACATTCATGTGAACTGATCTAGTGGTTGCACTTCAGATGAAATCTGAGATCATGAGGGAACTGAGAAGCCTTCATAAATTAGCCTGATTGTCAGACTCTGAGAGCCTCCAGCTAACCAGTGCACTCAGTCGAGTGGGCGGAGTCTATGGGCTGGAAACCAGGCTATTCATAAATCGCAGGTCTAATATTTGTGTCAGTAGAGCATTTGAGAATTCCTGTGTTTAAATGCACAGTAAAATATGAATTCTTCATTTTGACCCCTCCGGGCCTTTGCTTTGCCTGTATGGTTCTTATCCCGCCTCAGCCAGGCTGTCGCATCCTTCCTGTGGTGCGCAGACAACTAACTGCATGGCAACCTGGCAACGGGAGGATGCTTGGCCAGAGATGAGGGAGGGTGGTAGTCTGGTCCCACGTGTTCTCATCACCGCAGATACCCAACGCAATTCTCTTCATTTTCTATCCTCCGTGTCCGCATACACAACCCCATCCACCCGTAGTCTATAACACACCTCCGCTCAGGAAACATGCGTCCGTGCGCACGGAACTTCCCGTTTTATCCAAGCCCCCACCCTCCCCATCCATCGTGATCAATTTCTAGGCCTATAGGCTACGTTACGTTGGTCAGCTCCACTGCTCCAGCGTATGTTTTATCTTTCATCCTCATATGCAAATCTCCGTAGTGTCGTGTTGTTGCACGACTGGAGCTGACTGCGAGGGAAATGAGAAGGCGTTCGTCGTGCAGTTCACTTGGATGAGTCGCCAGAACTAGACCCCGCGCGTCGTTTTTCCTCTTCAAAGTGGGTTTGTGACATTTCGACGCTCTCGATGTTAATCCGGGGGACTATGTGAATATCATGCTGGCGGTGCTGTGCTTGGTCTTTGCTGCAGTGGGCGAGAGGCTCGCCGTTTCAGGTAAGAGGGAGGGAGAGATGGTGATGGGTAGGCGCGGATGGAGTGACAGGACAGAGCACTCTTATGATCCTTTACAACATTTATGCACACTCAAACACTTCTTTCCTTGTGTAGCGTGCCCCTTTTTAATTGAATCGTATTTCGGTGCCAAGCTCCGTGGCTACTGGCCCGGAACCTTTCCCGCGTCAGCGCAACCGATGCGGTACATTCGCTGCATCAACATATTTCCACCATTGCCTATCCTCCTAGCTGCCTCGCGTAAAGCTTATAGGCTATGTGATGTCAGTTAAAATTTCACTTGAAAACGACAAAACAAGAAAATTGTTTAATATTTTACTGATGCTTCATGTAAGCTGATTAATGTTTCATTTTATGTTAAGTTTGAGTTTAAGTCGTATATTGTTGATTATGTGTAGCCTATACCCACTATCCTGTGTACAGGCGAGGATAGGACCTCGGTGCAAGATGCGAGTGTATGGGACTGGTTCGCCTCGGTGGGGTGGACTGACAGCAGAGACCCTGCGGCCGAGGTCACCTATCCAAAGAAACTTGTGCAGCAGATCGAGTCGGAGGAAGAAAAGGCCCATGACTACCTGGATACCAGGGTGAAGAATAGGACAACAGACACAAAGGTAGTTGTTACTTGTAGTTGTTGTTAAGTCAAAGTAACCTATCCCAGGCATACAGTATGCCCCCCACCTTGTTTACAATTCATGTTGACCAACTGTTGTGAAATGACAACGCACAGTGATTTGTTTTCTCTAGAACAGACTTGTACACACAAACTCTGTATCTCTGGGTCAGTGTGCTGTGGGTGCGTCTGTGACTTCAAACTGACTCCTATACCTTTCTTCTGTGAAGCAGTGCAGCTCTTATAGTCAATCCAATTCTCTATAGTCTCTGCCTCACACTGTTGGAGCTAGACAATTACGACAGACTATAGTGCAGGGAGGTGGCTTGCTGCAATCTATTCTCATAGATGTTACTGACCCATTTATTCTTTGAAGATCCCAGCGGCAGCACGGCCGACAGATGAACACAACTATGTCTAAGCCAAGAAATGCATCAATTGGAATGGATACTATGTAAGCAGTGTGCTTTGTTTACACAGAGCCAACTCTGGTCATGCAGAGTTACAGGAAGAGACAATGTTTTCTATTATTTTCCACTTTGATATATCTAGTCTGATTACCCAGCTGCTGTGTGGGAGTCCTCCATTTTACAGTGGTGTGTTGAAGTATACGTACTGTATAGTATACCCATCCATTATTAAACTGGCTCAAGAAGACTCTGGGGCACTTGCTCTGCTTGCCTTTTACTCTCTCTCTCTCTCACACACACACACACACACACACACACACACACACACACACACACACACACACACACACACACACACACACACACACACACACACACACACACACACACGCACACACACACGCACACACTCTTCTCTCCATGATAGATGAGATGCCATAGCAGAAGATACAATACACATTAACAAATACCGGTAAATGTGCAATAACATGTATGACCATACAGGACAGAAGAGATGCCTATAATATATGGAAGGAATGAGTCCAAAGCTTATCATATCTCAGCACATTTTACAGCTGATATTGCACTTGTGCTTCTCATTATCAGGGAGATGGACAGGACACACTCAAGAAAGATATTATATATTTTCCTTCTTTTTACAGATAATAATACAAACCTGATGCAGATAATCAGGATGGAGTTGGTATACACAGTAGGTGGAGGTTGTTTCTGCAGCAAATGAAATCATCAGTGATTGTAGTATAGCATACAATGTCCCCAGAGGTTTAATAATGCAGGCTGTTTTCTGCCAACCCTCCCACTGTTGGCACCTCTGTCTGGACGCGTTATGCTCTCCCAGTGAAACTTCTTGCTATCAGGTGTAAATAAGTGTCTGGTGTCTCCATGTGTAACAGAGATGGCACACACTCCCCATGCGAACCCTCCCACTATTTGCCAATACCGACTGGATTCCAAATTTTACTGGTGTTGTTGTGCAGTTACAACATGTATGTCTATCAAACTTCATTTTCCACTTTCCATATAGATGGATAAAGTGAGTGGCAAATCGAGTGGCAAAGTGAATTTAACGTTGTTTAATGTAATCAGATAGGACTTTTATATGCACTCCAAGCAGGGAATGGCTATAAGTAAGCTATTTGGGGGACCAGATTGAAATTCTCATTGCTACTGATTTCTTTATACTTGGTTATGATAATTTCTGGAAAGCAGCAAGTGGACTCTTTTGTTCCCAGGCCAGAATAAAGTATAGTGTTGCTGAAGAGACATGCTGTTTAGTCTGCAGTAAATCTCTCTGGCCTCCTCAGCTCTTTGGCATCGGGGTGCTGTCAGCCTGCCACACCACCAGCTAATGTAGATGGATCCATAAAGCTTAGTGTTCCTCCTGCATGCCTTCTGTCAGCCACTTCTCCATCCATCTTTATTGTGAAACTCTCAAAAGGCAACTGTACTTTGCCTGCTGCTATGTGGGCGGTACAATATAGACTTTATCAATCATACTATTTTTTGGCCGCCGAAATGCTTTTAGACCACATGCGTCATGTGCTATATTGATCCTGTGTTGAATTATTCATGGGAGTTTTTCTGAATTGGATTATTTATTTTTGCGGTGACAGAATGGTCACACCTGCTGTGGGGCTGTTATAGGGATTTTCCACTTTCAACATGGTATTCCTATTTTGGGCATCTCATTATAGGTGAAAATTATTCTTTTTAAATAGCAGTAATAGTGTGACATGTGCTTCTATATTGGCAATTTTGGGTATTTCTGAAAATGTAAGTATAAAAGTGGTTAAACTGAAACCTGTCCGTGCTTCTTGTGTGTCTCGTCTGTGTGTTTCAGCCAGTTCACCTAGCCCAGGCCTCCTTCCAGGTAGAAGGGTTTGGGCAAACCTTCATGTTGGATCTGGAGCTAAACCAGTGAGTATATAATATACTTTTATAACAGTATGTATTTGCAATCATTCAGTCATGACAGGATGTGTAGGGGAATACCAATGTGAGTGAACGCACGGTCACACACGCACACGCTTGCACATACACAGCACTGACTGGTAAAGATGTTGTTAGTGTAAACTCTTACCCAGAGGAGAAGGCTTGGATTATTGAACCTTTATTATCCAGGAGATTCCATGGCTTAAATGTTTTTCAATGCAAGGAATAAACTACTTACTACTACCTAGAAATATACAGAAATTATTCAAGGAAAGGGGGGTGTGAATTGAGAAGGGAACTACATTTTAAACTGAAGCGCATGTTGCATATCTGTCAGTGGAGTGAAGTTGTGGAATGGTCTACCGGAGGATGTCCAAAAATATAAAATATAGTACAATTTAAAAAACAGTTTAAGATGTATAGTAAGTATAGACATGGTTGAAGAATATATATGAATGACATTGTGTGTGTGCTTGGTTGTATTAGAATGAAGTCTTGAATGTAAATATTGAATATTGTTGAGGGTTCGTTCATAACGAACAAAGTCGTTTGGAATGTAAATGTTGATGATAGAAATAAACTAAACTAAATGTTGATGTTAGTATTACCATTACTGATTACGATCACACCACACATTCATGCAGGTAAACCATATCAGCTATCATACTGTACATGAAGTTAATTTATATAATGTACAGTGATTCATTCCCGTTTTTTATATTTGAAGTGAGAGAGGGAGAGATGGAGGGGGAGGGAGAGAAATAATTTCACTGTTATATCCCATTCTCTTGAGTATTTAATGTTAATGGAAAATGGAATGCCTCTCTTTTCAGCCATCTCCTGTCCTCAGAATATGTGGAACGGCACTTTAACGAAGATAAGAAACCCTCACAGTCTATGGTAAGAATATATGTGTAGGTGTGGAAGTTTATTTTTTGTCAAATTGGTTTTTATTGAGAACAGATTATAAATTGTATACAAACATTGCGATATGAATTACATTTTTCTTGTATAGAAAACAAAAAGAAAGAAAGAAAAAGGACAAAAAAGAGAAAGAAACCCCTCAACCCTCCCACCTATACTGCTCAGTGACACTGCATACTAGAATAAAATAGTAATTTGAAAAATGGAAAACATCTGAAAAGAAAATGGCGTACAGTCAACCATATCAGTGGTATCCTGTCTATTAATTGTTTCTACTCAAGTAATGGACAAGGGGCAGCCAAACTTTATCAAATTGTCTCTCCCTGTTTCTCAGGAAATACCTTATTCTCTCAAGATGAAGTGTACTATAGTCATTTCATTTAGCCAATGCTTAAATGCAGGAGCCTTCTCCTTTTTCCAGCGCGTCAGAATTAGTTTTTTTGCTGTAATCAGACCATATGAGAAGAGTTGTTTCTGTGCTCTCGTCAACACAGGCATGGAGTCTAACAAACCCAATATAATTAGTACAGGATCGGGGGCAATATGAATACTCAAAATATCAGAGAGTGTCTCAAATATCTTAATCCAATATGTTAATTTATCCGAGGGCAAAGGGCGAAGCTGTGAAGAAGATTTGCATCTATTGCATTACATTTGTCACAGTGCAAACTGCGAAGACATATCTGGGAATATGTTATGTAATTTTAATTTGGAATAATGGAGTCTATGTATGACTCGAAACTGGATAAGGCAATGTCTGGAGTTGATAGAGCACGCATTAATTTCTTCAAGGCTGTCTTCCCAGAGCTCGTCTGAAATTGAAGTCCCCAGCTCATTTTCCCATGCCAACTTAATAGCTGATGTAGTAGGTAGGTTTGCCACTTGAAATGATTCATAAAGATGTGACACCCTCATGTCTGGTACTGTATTATTAAGAAGGAACCTATCTAGGGACGAAGGTGTAGCTCTCTCAAAAGTGGGAGAAAAATTACAGATGTAGTTCCTAACCTGTAGAAACCTAAAAAAGTTACTCCCAGGGAGTCTATATTTTTCCTGCAGTTGAGCAAATGAGGCAAAAGTTTCAGCTATATATAAGTCACCAATTGTGCGTATACCAAAACCCTTCCACTGTGCAAACGTATCATCCAGTTGGGATGGTAGAAATGAGGGGTTATCAGCTATAGGGAGCAGAAAAGATAGTGAGTTGTTCCTAAAATATGTTTTGATTTGTTTCCAGATTCTTATCATACTGTGAATAACGAGGCATCCATTGTAAATGGATTTATCTAAGGTCACAGGGGATAATATTATTGAACCTAAACAGTATGGGTGACATTTCTCCTGCTGCAGACTTAATTTTGAGCAGACTCAAATGGATGTTAGTGTGATTTAAACAAATATTCTGTTCTGTACTCAATGTACTAAATTCTGTGCTTGGCACAATTAGACTCATGGAGTTGTTAATATGAACCGATGTTACACTAAAAGTAATCTGATTTCTGTATCTGCATAATCATGAGTGTGATGAGACTTCAGACTTCTCTACAGACTTCTCTACTCATGTTATGAAGACCCC
This sequence comes from Protomyctophum bolini, assembly GCF_963924005.1. Classification (NCBI taxonomy): domain Eukaryota; kingdom Metazoa; phylum Chordata; class Actinopteri; order Myctophiformes; family Myctophidae; genus Protomyctophum; species Protomyctophum bolini. The sequence goes on from NC_137872.1 coordinate 29,197,479, forward strand.
AGGCCTGTTAAATAAACAGGACCATTTTTTGTCAACAATTGACAATTGATTGCTTAGCCATATCTAATCACCCTATCAATAGTTATCATAATGAAAGCAGTTCTTCCCAATCCCACTACCAGAATCAGAATAGGGTTGACGTGGTGGGGTCTGTTTGCTAGGATCAAGCTTACCAGCACTCCACTTGCCTCCCAACTTGCCCCAGACTATTCATACGTACTCTGAATTGGGTCTAGGCTTATTATCCCACCCCCAATGTCTTCACATATTGTACAGTTAATATAAAATGCATTATTCAGGCACATTTCAGCCACCTCTTTTGCACAGTAGGACCACTCTACACAATGTCATCAAACAGCGACACGCACCTGTCGTAAAATCATTCTACAGGCTGTTTCTCCGTTACACTTATTTTTGATTTTATTTATTTTTACAGTAGAAGAAGTGTCTAGGTAGGTATGATAGGTCAAGCTTTCTTAAGGTCCTCAAATGTAGACATTTTACAGAATCTCCAAATCAACAATTTTATTCTGATCTTTAATCATTGCTATTAGTTGCTATTATTTGCTATTTGCTATTTTACAGTTGTATAGCCTATTTAACATGGGCAGATGACGTTGTGATCTGTAGTGAGTAGTGAGAGCAGTGAGCAGGTAGAGGAAAATATAGAGAGGTGGAGATATACCCTGGAAAGGAGAGGAATGAAGGTTAGCCACAGCAACAGAGAATACATGTGTGTGAATGAGAGGAACCCAAGTGGAACAGTGAGGTTACAGGGAGTAGACGTGAAGAAGGTGGAGGACTTTAAGTACTTAGGGTCAACATTTCAGAGCAATGAGTGTGTGGAAAAGAGGTGAAGAAACGAGTGCAAGCTGGTTGGAATGGGTAGAGAAAAGTGTCAGGTGTGATGTGTGATAGGAAAGTATCAGGGGGAAGGAAAGGAAAGGTGTGAGAGCAGCTATGTTGTATGGTTAGAGACATTCACACTGAGGAAAAGACAGGAAGCAGAGCTGGAGGTAGCAGAGACAAAAATGTTGAGGTTCTCTCTGGGAGATGGATAGGATCAGGAATGAGAACATCAGAGGGACAGCCCATGTCAGATGTTTTGGAGATAAAGCCAGAGAGGCCAGAGGAGCGTTCGTTACTAATTAAAGAAACCAGCGCTTCTTTCACCTGACAAATATCATGTTATCATTTCTTGTTTAACCAGAGGAATGTCACTGCATTCTGCTTGCCAGGAGGGAAGAGTGGTGCTCTTTCATTTATTTCAATGTACATATGTGATACTATCAAACCCCCCCTTGGTATGCCATGCCCACTCTGGTTCCCAACTCTCCCTCAGCGACCCCGACCAATCACGAGGCTGTTTCCATAGCAACGTGTCCGCTCAGTGGCGTCATTAAGCTCTTGGCAGAGAAAAGAATAAAGAAGAGTGTGAGGGAGGTAAGAGGAGGAGAAGATGGAATAAGGGAGGAGAGAAAGCGGGACTAAATGCCAATTGATACAAAGGCAGGATGGGCTTTGGCATCAGAATGAGTCATTTTACGTGCATGTATGCATGTGCGTGCTTTTGTGTTTACTGTGTGTAGACAGATGGTTTGTTCCAAAAAGCAGCAGGGAGGAGTGGAGGCCTGTACTCAGATCAGATTGTCACTCAGCTGGGACCTGGCATCCCTTGAAGCTCTGCCACATTCAACTCACCACTTATGTCACTGTCAAATTGTCTGACGACACAGAGTTTTGTGCTCTTTCAAAGTTGCTGTGGCGATGTTCAGATGCCTTACAAAATCCAACTGAATAAGTTCTGAGGAAGTTACTTTCACAATTTGAATACACACACTGCGATGCAATGTCATGAACGATGCAAGTTAGAAATGTCCCTTTTATACCCATATTTGGACTTCAGTGTCAGGCACGGCCAAATATCTAGGCCAGATCTAGGCCAAATCACATTGCTCATATAATATCATACACAGTATGCCGACATACAGACTACAGACTGATAGACACATGGACAGAGATCTTGTGCATTTATTGTATGCTTTCATATAACCTGTTACTTTCAATTAAAAGTAATAATTTACTACAAATCTACTATCAACTGCAAATCCCAGGGTTCAGCGCTCGGACCTCTCATCCTGTACATTCTACCTTTTTGACAAATCCACTGTTAACATGACCTCTGTATCCTATCCACTGCTAACCGTGATGACACCCAACTTTATTATTATTACCATTATTATTATTATCAGCTCCAGACAGATCTATGCTCACACTTTACACTGCAGACCTTCACTGTCTCATGTCATACCCATCTGAGAAAGGCAACTGGAAAGACAGAGAACTACTATCCTATCAATAAAGGCATAAAAGCCAAAACAAGAAATCCAACCCTAAAGCCATGAATCAGATTAGAGCTATATCAACATTGAATCTAGTTTACTTAGAACCATGGTGATGCACACGAAAATGTCAGTTCAACATTCAGTTTACACGTTTGAGCAATACATAAGCAATTCATTCATATTTATCTTGAATCAGCAGACATATTTCCCAAGTATTTGAGCGTATGCCCGACTCTTGAGCCTATGCCAGACTTGTGATCAAAAGGTGGAGGCTGGGGTGGTGGAGGCAAGCTTTGGCAGCAGCAGCAGTGTCTGTGAGCGACTAAGCAGCTGTCGTGTAACAGAGAGCCGTATTTAAAGGAACGCTCTGTTAAGAGCGTGAGCTCTGATTGGAGCTTGAATGTGTGACGTAATGATCAGCTAAGATGTGAGCTAGGCTGATTGATACAATCAGCTGACTGACAGCTGATTACAGTTTAGGCATACAGACTCATGTGTCCCTGTATAAACTAACGCTGTGCTTCATATATGTAGTTGTATGTATTACTTTGTTACTCATGAAAATAATGTCAGTATGTCATGTTTTAACTAAGCAATCTGAAGTAATGCGTTACTAAAAAGCAAGTCTCTTGCACACCTACAAAGGTTGACAGGTGTGTAGGAGCAACAAACGAGTGCCCACCGCACTGAAAAAGAAAAAACTCCCGACAACACATCAGTGCTCCTTACGTTATCTACTCAAATGTGCTTTGCCTCTGTGCTCTAATGTTTGTTCCACATTGTATTTCACCGGGAAAGGGCTATTTCAAGCCTTTTCTTTTACTCACACTAGTTACACCACCATGTTTCACTCTCATCGCAAATTACTCTGACTGCAGGGGCACCTCAAGTGTTGATTTATTAAAGAGCTCTTTGCGGGATACACCTCTATTGCCAGTGGAGCAGATGTAGGATGTAGTTCCGTGCACCACAAGTAGGTCACAAACTATACGCCATAAAGCACCATAGTGCTTGATTTGATGTGTGTGCAGAAGCACTGAGAGTATTGTTCTCAGCATCGCTGAAACATCAGGATGCCAACTGACCTGCAAGAGCCCACCTTTAAACTAGGGATGTCCCGATACACTTTTTTCGTTTCCGATCCGTTCCCGATACCACAATTTCTGTGTTAGCCCGATACCGAATACCGATACCAGAGAATAATATATATAATAATAATACAAAATATATATATATCTTATTTTGAAGTCCACCGACCAGGAATAGTGTTTATAGCCATCTAGCTATATATCTCGTGTTGTGTTTATAGCAGACTCCTCACTCAAATGTGCACTTGCAGTTTGGTCAACTCCAAAGCAAACTTCACATGCACATTTTATTTAGTAGTAGTATTTTTATTTAAGTTTTTTGTACATAAGACAGGACAGACAACAGATACATGACAAACCAACAACAACACCAGTACTCAACATTCATGTAAAAAATATAAAAGTCTGAAATACAATGTATAAAAAAACCCAAATTGTACATTAATGACATCAACAATAACTGAAATAAAATATATATATAAAAAATACAAAACAAGTGGGTAAATAAAATTGAAAAAAAGGGGGGGGGGGGGGGGGGAGATGGCCAACGACTATGTAGAAAATACTACCGCAAACTCGCAAAGTAGGTTAGGAACGGTTGCCAAACTCTGGTATATTTCTGAGTGGAGCCCCTGATTGTATATTTAAGTTGCAGTTACCGATATGACCAAATTAGGGCCGATCCGGACATCTCTACTTTAAACCCCATCACGTAGAAACCTGCGTGACTGGGTAACATTGGTGCGCTGTGCTTTTCATCTGCAGGGAGGGGAACACTGCTACTACCAGGGGAGGTTGAGAGACATACCAGACTCCTGGGCGGCTCTATCCACCTGCCATGGCCTATGGCGAGTCCCTCTATCATTACACACTGTATACTGTACAATGTTTTACTGTTTATGCCAAAATTTGTTCAGTGTCACCGTCACAAATAGTATATTGTGTCAACAGTTTTCTGTACTGCAGCTCACACCACTCTGCTGTCATTGTTGACCTGCCTTTATTTATTTTAATTAACCCTTCTCTCTCTGTCTTTCTATTGCTTTCTATTGTTGTCTATCCTCAGTGGTATGTTCTCTGACGGCTTCTTCTCCTATGGGATTGAGCCTATACTCAATAGGAGTAATCAGGTGAGTGTCTGTCTCTGAAAGGTACTGTAGGGCAGAGGTTATTGGCAGCCAATGGCAGTAGTTGAGTAATACTTTGGTTTGGTTTAGGGTAATGGACAGGCTAATGCATATCGCTGCTGTTGGGTGGAAAATCCAAAACCTTTTTTATTATTATTTTAAAAATGATTTAAGATCTACAAGCTTGTGAGCTCGTAGATTTGATATTTTCACAACTTTTGTGTGACACTCTTATATGATGAAGTAATGCAAAGGGCACTAATTTTCTAAACTTAAATATTTGAAACTTGGGGGTAGTTTTCTGCCCGACAGCGACGATATAGAATGTTGATTGTGTCGTCTTATCTTGTTATTTGTGCTCTGCCCTAGGATGATGGTGCTCACCTGATCCGCCGGATGCCTGACGTTAGATTGCCCCCCAGCTGCCCTGGTACATTTGTGAAACTACAACATCAACAGTGTTATTCCAAATTAGAACTCTCTACTAAGACCTTTTATTTTTATAATTCAAATGACGGCCGGGCTACACCAGGCTTTTCAAAGCGTGCGTATGTTCCGCATGTACATGTGTAGACTGCAGACTATCCATAATAATATGATTTAATCTCTGCATTCTTGTGCGTCCAGACTGTACGGAGGATGGCGAGTGGGATAGTTACAGAGCAGGTGGTGGTGATGACGACAGACCAGACCAAATGAAGGAGCATCAGGCCTCGGGCGCGCTGAGGCGATCAAAGAGACACGCCCGCAGGCCCCCAGTCCAGACCGAGACCAAATACATTGAGCTGATGGTGGTCAACGACTACGACATGGTGAGTTAAACCTCCTTTTTGTGTGTGTATCACGACAGCGTGGTTTTGTATGCGTGTGTTTGTGTGCCACACACTGAACTCGCAGTGCAGTATGTTCTTTCAGGCTAAGTGAGTGTGTTCCTTCTCTGTGTGCTTTTCGTGTGCTCAAGTTTGTGCAGCTGCGTCGCTCCAGCAGCCAGACCAGGAACTTTGCCAAAGCGGTGGTCAACATGGCAGACGCGGTAAGAGATTATCCCACATTTCCACAGTTCATTGAAATGAAGAGTTTATATATCTTTTTATTTTATTTATTTATATTTTTTATCCCACGATTTTGTAACCCCCGTGTCAATCATCTAATGTGATCCTGGGCTCTACACACCCTCCGCCAACCTGGGGAGAGCAACGGACTTGAACTCATGCTTCCTTCATGCTTGGGTGTCCAAGTTGCTCCTTTACACCTGACAGGGGGGAGTTTCCCTGGTTGGACGTAGCGCGTGGAAGGAACACGTTATTCCAACCAGTTCCCCTCCATCAGGCGCCCCGGCTGGCCAGGGGGAGGCAGTTTAGAGACCAGGATTACTGCATGTTTTTGTGAGGGTACCTACCCTAGGGGACACGGGGAGAACATGCAAACTCCACACAGAAAGGCCCTTTCGAGTTTATATATCTGTAGATAGCACATCATGCATTGTCAGTGTGTCTCATGTCCATACGGGAATGCATTGATTACAGTGAGGAGCTCATCCAATCATTGAAAAAAAAAGCCAACTGTTGGGTATTTTTGGAACGCAGATCTATAAAGAGCAGCTGAACACAAGGATCGTGCTGGTGGCCATGGAGACGTGGTCGTCAGACAACCTGATGCCAGTGGTGGTGGATCCTCTGGCAACGCTGCAGAACTTCATGAAATACAGAAAGGACAGCATCAAGGACCAGAGTGACGCTGTCCACCTTTTCTCGTAAGAGACCCGCAACTTGAGAAAACAAACCACATTGATTGAAATCAAACCATATGGATTGAAATAATTTTCTAACAGTAGCCATTTTCTTATGTCATACTCCGTTATGCCCTTACATTGACCTATGGACAAAATGACTGCCGTCTGAATAGGGTTGATGTTGTCCATTATAGACGCAAGTTTGTGTTATGGATATTATGGCCATGTTCTTCAGATCTTATGTTATGGATTTTGGTTGAAATTGACCTGAAGAAGATCCATCGCGGGTCGAAACGTTGTCCAGCCTATTAAAATAAAGTTGCTCTTTACCATGGAGTTGGAGTGTAGACTTTCTGCCCCAGCCAGCACCCATTGTCGATGTGCGGATATTTAAGTATGCTTTGAAATGGATTTTAGTTGACCCTCTATTTGTCCTTTTCTTTTGTATTCCCCAGAGGGCGTACATTCCAGAGTGGCCGCAGTGGTACCGCCTACACAGGAGGGGTGTGCTCTCTCACAAGGGGAGGGGGAATCAACGAGGTGAGGGACCGACACACGTGTCCGCCCGTACCGTAGGCTCGTCCCTGTTTTCCGTGTGTGATGGAACCATGTTACAGTCTTCCCATTTAATGATGGGTGTTTCTGTGTGTGTTTGGCTTCTACACTCCTCTGTTCCAGTTTGGGAATGTGGGTTCTATGGCCATCACCCTGTGCCAGAGCTTGGGCCAGAACATCGGGATGAGATGGAACAACGCACGCAGCTCAGCAGGTAATGAAGTAAATTAACATAGTGGTGGTTGGTGGGGAGGCAAGCGTATGCTGTTAAAACATAAATACTGTAGGAACATAACAATCTAATATTCATATTCAATATCATTTATATTCATTATACAGGACTATGGTAGGAAAGAGGTGTCATTTGTTTTTTTAACAACACTTAGCTATTGATCACGGAAGTCGGGATGTAGTTATTAATTACAAATTACAAATTTCAGTTGATAACTCTGATCTTTACAGTCTTTGATTGATTGAAATATTTTGAACAGTTTGAACAGCAGAATTACAGTACATTTCAATTTTCAAGCACAACTCAATACAAAGACTGTTAACTGTGAGTGGACGACCCAATAAAGCATTACACTTGTTTACAAGAGGGTCCACTTTGTTCAAATCATTTAGAGACGTACAAATAGACACTTCTATATACAGTAGCCAAAAAGAACAGAACAGGAATTCATCATAAAGGAGGTAAAAAAGGGAAAAGAAACATATACAGTGAGGGGAAAAAGGGGTGGGTGGTGGGGGGATTCAGATTTTTACAGGGGCCAGTTTCGAATTGCAGCCGTCCGTAGGTGCCTTTTGATTGCAATAGATCCTCACATCTCCCTCATGCTGTTAAGTGGGATTAGCTAAGAAACATGCCTCTACTACCTAGACAACTCCCCTTCCGTAATCAAACGCATACAGACCGACAAACCCTTTTCTTGATGGCTGACCCCTTTGGTGCCACGGCGTAAAAGAATACCGGTATCCATAAATCCAGTGCTGAATACACAACCAATGGAAGGAGTGAAAGATATAAGATAAGCATGGATAAGGAAGGGGATGCAGGACGAGAGCACTGGTGATGGGACTGCCAGTTGACTGGCAGAGCAGCACTCTGGGTCCATCTATAATTAGAGTTTCTCCATTTGGTGATTAGTCGCCACTCGCCAGAGACCAAGGAGAGAGAGATTGGAGTATCACTCACCGAACAATGGCAGGGTGACTAATGGTAAAGAGATGTTCACTCCATCTTACAGTGTCAGGAAGAGAGCACGGCTGTACGTAATGTCTCTCCCTGCCATGTCGAGGCAGCAATCCACACCCTATAAAAAGGCCTTAAAGTAGTTTAGTCCCTACTCCTCTCCCAACCCTCTCCTTATCATCATCTCTTCTTATGATAAATTGTGGCTCCAGTATTATATGTATATTGTATTATATTTCCTTTTGCCTGCTTGTTCTTTCACCCCTCATTCCCAGGAGACTGCAGGTGTCCAGATGCTTGGTTGGGCTGCATCATGGAAGACACCGGGTAAAGTTCCACATCAACAGCACATATTGAAGTTTACAGATAAAATTACAGATACATTTCAATGCTGCCCATTCCAATAATGTGAAAAAACTGAACTTTGGCTCCAAGAAGTGCACTTTTCTAGTTCCATTCTGCTACCACCAGGGTCACCTTTTCAAATTTTAAGTAATTTCCATATAATTAAATGAAAATAGAAAGTGATAGTTGTTTAGCTATGGACTAGTATGTTAATATCAAAATGTGTCCCTTATCTAAATATTAATTTCCATTGTTCTCTTCATTTCACTCAATTATACACTTGAACATCTGAAATACTCTGCGGGGCTTCTGTTGTCTGAGCTGATTTGACTTTGTCTGGTTTCAATGAGACAAGTGAATGATAATTGCAGCGATTATTATTCGATTTGTCTGAAACATTATATTATAGTGGTTGGCTCTAACATGAGTCAAAGTATAAATGGGTGACAGTTACATGAACACACAAAATTAAACACTGTAAACCTGTCGTTTACATTTCACCCATTGTCATGGGTGAAATATTTCAAAAGTTTCAAGAAACAAAATCAGAGAATTGCAGATCTCCAAGCTCACAAGTTGCATGGTGTGGTGAGCTTGTAGATATGCACGGGTCTCTGTGAACAGACAGTGGTAAAGATGCGTCCTATTATTCCTATGGAGAGTGGAATAACCTGGAAGGGACCCTAGGTTACCGCCGCCCTAAATTCAGAAAAGGTAACCGAGGGTTCCGAAAGGGGCTAGTGGTGTAGCAGACCCCGGCTGGAATAATGGTGAAGTCCAACTGATGATTTTAAGCTCTTTAATTAATCAATGTGAAAACTACAAAACAGGTGTCAAAGAGGCACCACAGTGTCAATCATAACACAATAAACAATATACACATTATACAAACGGCAAACACAAGTCGGGACATATACTGGCATAGCTCAAACCTCAAAGCCCCAAAATGCATTGCAATACAGTGAAAAAGGTATCAACCATGACACATAAAAACCTCTCAAATATAAAAGACAGTCAGCAGTGAACAATATAGTTTTCACATTTAAAATGACAACTACCTTTTCCCCCTTTCCAGCTGGGCACTAAACACATTAATGACCATGGCGTTGCAATTCCGTTGGCATATAACTGAAACAATACATTCAACCATTAAAACTCTCATTCCATCCAGATTTCATGTCGGTAGCCTATATTATTTAAAATGATTGCATGCCACTCATAATCCTTCACTGTAGCGCTTTCACAGTTCTGTTCAATCCCAACCACATGACAAACAAACATTTCCAACTCACGTGACGTTGGGCTGGCTTTCATAGTCATTTGGTCCCAGTGGGCTAGTGCTTCCGGTGTTCCCGGAAGGCCTTTCAAAATAAAAGCTTTTCAGTTCCGGGGTCCGTTACAAGTGGTTAAATGTACTGTATGGACTATATGAAATATTACTGTACATATGGTATTGATCCTTATATTTCTGTCGTGTGTGTGTGTGTGTGTGTGTGTGTGTGTGTGTGTGTGTGTGTGTGTGTGTGCACGTGCGTGTGTGCGTGTGCGTGTAAACACCTGTAGATACTACCTCCCCAGAAAATTCTCCCGCTGCAGTATTGATGAGTACACCCAGTTCCTACGGCAGGGGGGCGGCAGCTGCCTCTTCAACAAGCCCAACAAGGTGAGTGGAGGGGAGGGGGGGGGGGGGCTGGGGGAGTCTGCTTGTCCTAGTGGGGAGTAAGTGGAGTGAAACTGTATGCCTCCGAGACCCTGTTATTTATAGAGAAATTAATTATCCCTATGGCCTAATTTCTCTCAGAAGAACGCACATATACAGTTTTTACAGAACAGTAGCCATTGACATCACCATGTATCTTCTACCTCCTGTATTCCTGACATTTTGTATCTCTCTCTCTCTCTCTCTCTCTCTCTCTCTCTCAGCTACTAGATCCCCCAGATTGTGGGAATGGCTTTGTGGAACCAGGAGAGGAGTGTGACTGTGGATCACAAGTGGTGAGTGTCTTCATCCCAACAGAACTGTTATGTGGATTAATAACAATTCCATTCATCTGCTGCCGTTCTGCATTTTGCACAACTTAGGCATTTAGTTCATAAACTTTGGTAGTAGGGCAATTTAGAATTAAGATTTTTGGTTGGTTGGTTTTTTTGACCCTATATATCAATATCCCAGTGGTCCAAGATGCATACGGTGATGTCACAAAGTTCACTGGCAGTTCTGGTTTAGCTCCAAAGAGTGTAAAAATGTAATCAAATAGACAGTACAAAATATACCGGAATTTAAAATCTGTGCCAAATTTGAATATACCAGTAAAAAAAAAAAAAAAGCTTGTATTTTAAGCGAGTGAGAGAGTGGTTTAAGGGAGAAGTACAGAGGAAAGAGATGAGCTAAAGAGAGAAGCTCTTTTCTAGTTTCAGTGCGTGTGTGTGTGCGTGTGTGTGGTTGTAGGAGTGTGCCCGCAATGGAGGAGCCTGCTGCAAAAAGTGCACGCTGACCCATGATGCCATGTGTAGTAATGGCCTTTGCTGCAGCAACTGCAGGGTGAGTCCCTCTACTGCAGGGGTTCTCAACCTGGGGGTCACGACCCCTCAGGGGTCCCAGAATATTTTTAATTTAAAAACATTTGCATCTGACTGGCTGGAAAATGGAAATTTAGAGTTTACATAGTACACATAGTGCATGCATAAACTTCCCTTAATGATTATATCTGGTTTCAATATTAATTTATGATGTATTTTCTCTATTATTAAGGTTATTGTAGCGTTCAATTTGCATTGGTGGTGGGGAGGGGGGGCGGGGCAGGGGTCGTGAGACATGGCCAAAGCATTTTTGGGGGTCCCCAGCCAAAAACGTTCTCTAACGTGCTCTACTGTACATGAGCAGAGCACACATCCATTACTGCCTCTAATGTGTATACATTGTCTGTATGTATTTAATGTTGTTTTTGTTGGAGTGTCACAGCACCAGATTCCAAAACAAGTGATTACCATTGTTATTGTTAGGTTTTAATACTCCTTATTGCCGATTATTGTACGATAAGTCATTAGACTTGATAATTGAAGGCCTCTTGTTGCTGCCTTTCAGTATGAGCTGAGAGGAGTGGTGTGTCGAGAGGCTGTGAACGACTGTGACATCTCAGAGACTTGCACTGGGGACTCCAGCCAGGTAGTGTAGTAGACTTTAGCATAACAAAACATGATGAGAATTAGCTATTTTACACACACACACGCACGCACGCACGCACGCACGCACGCACGCACGCACGCACGCACGCACGCACGCACGCACGCACGCACGCACACACACACACACACACACACACACACACCACAATAATAATTATACATTTCCCTTTTAGTGCCCCCATAATGTCAACAAACTGGATGGATACCTGTGTGACAGCAGCCAAGTAAGTGATGCTGCCTACATTATAAACATATTGTCTCATGCTTTCTCATGCTGCCCACCTCTGAGCCTTTCCTGTTACCCCTTTGTTTGCAGGGTCGCTGTTATGGAGGTCGATGTAGGACTCGTGATGCACAGTGCAAGGGACTCTGGGGCTATAGTAAGATGATCAGCTAATTCCTCTGATGTCCTTCCACCTGTACCTTGGTTTGCAGTCTTACACTCCTGACAAGAAATGGCTGTCAGCCAAATTATTCAGTTTTGTTTGTCCGCTCTTTCAGACTCAGCAGACCGGTTCTGTTATGAGAAGCTTAACGCTGAGGGAACAGAGAAAGGCAACTGTGGGCCTGGTCCGGAGGGTGTGGGCTGGCTGCAGTGCAACAAGCCGTAAGTCGCTCATATTAGTCTTAAGCTTAATTCATGATTTGTCATGTTTGAATTGTTAGACAACGTATGAATTAGGCTTCATTCACATCACTCAAAGCCCTTGGAGATGTACAAGTGTGATCTATACATGGTCTCTACTAGCGGATTCGAATGCCATCATTGTACTGAAAGGGACAAAACCACATGTAATCAGAGCATTGAATGCTCCAGTCTACTGACCTACCATGCTCTTCTTTGGGGTGCACCCTCTTCTTTTTGGTGTCATTTCAGGGATGTGCTGTGTGGCTTCCTGTTCTGTGCCAATATGACAGTGAAGCCAAAGTTTGGAGACCTGCAGGGGGAGGTGACCAGCCTAACCATCTACCACCAGGGCAGGTACCTGGACTGCAAGTGAGTGGATCATTGTGCTACATATGACATCACAGGGGGAATCGGAGGCTCTATGTGTCTGTCTGTGACCACTTCACCTAGGGTGACTGACCTCATTACCCAGACCAAACCTTTGTAGCATGAAAACATAATGAAGTATGGATAAATATATATTACTGATGAATTTAGTACAATGGACCAAACAATGAATCAATCAATTAGAAACATTATGCAAGATATAAGTCCTCATGTGGCTATTGGTTAACATCCTCAAATTGGGAAATATTTCTCAATCACTATATCTCTTCCCCTTGACCTGTGTGTGTGTGTGTGTGTGTGTGTGTGTGTGTGTGCGCGTGTGTGTGTGTGTGTGTGTGTGTGTGTGTGTGTGTGTGTGTGTGTGCATGTGTATGTGTATGTGCGTGCTCGCTCAGAGGTGGCCATGCTCTGCTAGAAGATGGCTCAGACCTGGGCTATGTGGAGGAGGGCACACCGTGTGGTCCCAACATGATGTGTATGGACCAACGCTGCCTCCCTATGGCGGCCTTCAACCTCAGCACCTGTGCTGGTTCTAACTTCGGGCACACCTGCTTTGACCACGGGGTAGGTCCTGTTACGTTCAACGTGTTGTTTATAAGAGTCGAGACAGAGTTATACTTGGTTTACGAGACAATGCGAGCAACAAAGTGTATGAAGCCCCCGGTTTTTGCATCGTTTGGTTTCCTGTCTGCATCACTTTGTTTTACTCTGTCTGTCTGTCTGTCTGTCTGTCTCTCTCTCCTTGTCTGTTTCTTAGACTTGCAGTAATGAGGTGAAGTGTATATGTGACAGGGACTACACAGGGAAGGACTGCAGCGTCTTTGACCCCATCCCTGACCCCACCGTTCCCACCGGCCCAGAGAAGAAAGGTCCGTAGCACTCACTCCACCTGTCTGTCTGCTCATTCCCTACCTTATTCTCTTGCTGTCGTCACTGTAAGGCCTGATTTATACTTGGATGTGCATCGTGTCACAGAAAATAGCCTCACAAATGTTGAGAGCTTGTAGATTGACTATGCGTTTGTAGATCAGCTATGAGCTTGTAGATTGATGTGAGCTTGTGTGACACTGGCACGCAACTAGGTATAAATCAGACTTAAATCAGGCTCCCAGTGTACTGAATGTTGTGGTGTGTGTAAATATTATGTGTCCTAATGAGAGGATAGTTCAACTACTTACGATGTGAATCAGTGGTGAGAAGCTCAGAAATTGCTGTTTGGTCAACACAGCATTTTGTAGTCATTGCTGTTTTGTTTATGTGGGTATGTGTGTGTGCGGAGTAAGTTGTAACAAAATAGTTTCGTAGAGCATATTATGTGCATGTCATATGTTGGTGTGAGTGCTCGTGTGTACAGTATGTGTACATATGTATGTGTGTGTCTTGCAGGCAAGTGTCTTTCTTACTTTCTCTTAATGACCAACAAACATTTTTATAAAAGCTCCCCTGCGCATGAAGTTGTCTAGTATAGATTAAAATTAAATGAAAGACAAAACGATCCCCCTATTCATTTTTTTATTGCTGTCTCCCTGACCTCCCTCGCTCCACCCGTCTGTTTTATTCACCTCCGCCCTACATGCTGGACCTTCTCTCCTTCTCTTTCTCCTCATCTCTTTTTTCCTTGGTCCACAGGTATACAATCTCCCTCTCTCTCTCTCTCTCTCTCTCTCTGTGTTTTCTCTATCTCTTTGGTGGATGTTGCTGTCGATGCCGTCCTCTGATGTGTGTTTTTAGTGGTGTTGTTTTGTTTCTATTCCTCCTCCTCCTCCTCGCACCCCCCTCCTTCCTCTGCGCAGGTCCCAGTGGCACCAATATCATAATAGGGTCCATCGCAGGTGCTATTCTCCTGGCAGCTATAGTCCTAGGGGGAACAGGATGGGGATTTAAGTAAGAGTTCTGGCATGCCTTTGTGTACCTGTCTGCTTCTACCTAAGGCCCCCCGCACCCCCACTCACATCACTCAGAAACAATGCATTCAACTTGGGGGGTGGGGCAGGGAGCGTGTTCATGCTTGGATCGTTTTGCCATTATGCACTAGCAAGCGTCGCTCTTTTCTTGTTGTTTCTGTTCCTTTTGGATAGCGATCAAATGAACAAGATCGACCCTGAGCTCCATCCCGCACCTCTCCTGTCCTGCCTCCTCTGCAATCCCATTATCTCTCATCTCTGTCAGATATAGTGATAGGCCAGGATCAATCAAAGGTGTTCTTCTACCAGGAACATTTACAGCACTCTTGTCAGTGCCCATCAGGGGCCCACGGTTCAGAACCCCATAGCTGCTTAACATTATGCAACTAATCACTGGTGCCACATCCAGAAGCTCTCCTCGTTCCCAACCCATCTCTCCTCCCCCCTCATTCCCCACGTAGTCTTGGAATATTGTAATCGTCGCAGTGAATTAATTTATGTACCCATTAACGGAGTGCTCTACATGTAGCACTTTACTTTTTCACTGCATTTGCTTTCTTTAAAGTACTGACAGGCAGTGCATGCTTCCTCTGCACGGCTCCATCTTTGCATGCTTGCTTGTGTTCACTGCTTATACTCTGCGCCTAAAAGGACTACAGTTTGAACCCAATCTTTCAAGTTGAAGAGTGCTTACTTGAAAAGCAGAACCCTTTTTTTTTACTTTTAAACGAAACTATGAATATGAAGCATCAACAATCCTTTTAGGGACAGAAGTTCCATGTGTTGCCCCCGTGCATGAGCTATGTGCAGGTAGCAGAACTTGGTAATCAGAGCCCAGGCAGGACGATGGGCGTGGCAGGCCTGCTGTGGTGGCCCATCAGAATCAAACCTTATTGGACTGAGATGGTTGGTGCCATGACTTTGTTTGTAGCCCTGCTGCATGTGGTGCCATCACTGTTACTTGGGAAGAAGGGTTTTGGACTGGCTCAATGCTTGATTCATATTTCCTGTCTGAAATTTTCAGCACAATGGGATCAAGCCAAATGGATAATAGTTATTTAATGTAATGACTTGATTTCATGGTATTGTGTAAAGCCCATGCTGTTATATTCATTGTGATAGTAAGAATTGTGACCACAAAATAACATGAACCTTTTGCACAACATTTGCACAAAATCTCTGATTATTATTTTCTTTACCTTTTTTATGTAATTTTGAAATTTATTTCTAATTTCTAATTCACATTTACCATTGATGGGCTTTACAACACGCTCCTGACTGTCAGTAATTACTAGCTGGCCTTTCTTTCCTCTGTAATGTTATTGATATCTCTCCTGACCTTGTGTTTCTTCTCCCAATGTGCTCCTGTTTCTTCCTGGATAAAGGAACATCCGAAGAGGAAGGTAATTCCACCCAGATAATTCCACAAGCCAATTGTCATGTCAGAGTGGCACCCATAAACCTCAACCCATACTTTGTTGCACAACCATGTCGCTCATAGAAAGAGGGGGGGGGGGGGCGAGATGCAATGCAAATGAAAGACATATACTGTGTATCCCTATTCCCTGACATAATTTTATAGCTAAACGGACAGAATTCTATTTTATTTGAATGATGAAACCCAGCTGCCATTAATAGTTGGAAATGGAAATTGCGGAAATGTTAATTGCGGAAATTGCTCTTCACTTATAGCTATCTATTTTCAGGTAGATTGTTTTATTTTACTCAGTCAGCCATATCACTACTCATTTTTTTTCATGAAAAAGGTCATAGCTGGGTAATCTATTTTCAGGCAAATTGTGTTTATTGTATTTTATTTTACTCAGCCATAACAATTTATTTTCTGTTAACCAACTTGCTGGCTGGCAGGCAGGCAGACAGCTACTCATAGACAGGCAGACAGACAGACAGCTACTCATGGAGAATTGGACAGGCAGGCAGTCAGACAGCTACTCATAGACAGGCAGACAGACAGCTACTCATGGTGTTTATGCAAGAAAATGTAACACATTTATTTATTTACATATTGTGTGCATGCACATTGTACTTTGATACATTTTGCGAAAATAAAGCAATTGAAAGAGAGAAGTTATCAAGTATCATTAATGTCGTAATTTTATCTACTGGCCTTGCCATTTTTGTAATGTGGCCCACAGGTAAATCTATTTGAGTATCCCTGGCCTACGGCCCTAAACTGTAATCATGGCCGCTAAATTAGGCTTAACACCTGCAGTAGCTCACAACATCCTACATCACTGCTCCTCGCAGCATGGGTGCTAGGGCTGCCGTAATTGTCCAAAAATTGGATTCGGATATTCGTTTTAAAAACCCACGTGGATTCGAACAATTCGAGCCATTCGGATTTCGGATTAAATTCGAGCCAATCGGATTTTTTAATAATTATATTTACACCAATACAACCTGAGACATAACATTTAAGATCGCATTGCTGGCGCAACTCTCTCTCTCTCTCCGCGCATTGGTGTTGCTGAAAACTGAGATGGAACGGAACGCATACATTCTCCCTTCTCCAGTAAAACATTTTTCTTAAATGAGCAATCCTACCACACAGCCTTATCAAAACGAGGCACGGAGGCAGTGTTAATTCTGCTGCATTATTATTATCTGTGGACTGTGGGTCTGCTGCCGAGTGCCGACGTTATGAAACTTTTTAGCTGGCTAGCGCCTGCGCTCCGCAGCCTGTTATGCTCAAATTAGTGACCCTAAAGAATTCTGAGGCAACACGGCTGGAGACGAGGCAGCCAATCAGAACTGCGCTGCGCTGCGCTGTATAGTCTGTGTTTAGGAAATGATTTATTCTTCAATGTATGCCGTTGTCGGCGTGTCGCGTGGCAAATATAACTAATCTACAAGCTCACAAGTCACAACGCTTACCCATGGCACCGAAAACTAATAATAATAATAAATAAAAAAATATTTTTTATTATTATTTTTAATTCGAACCTTAATTTTATATATTCGGTTATTAATTATTATTTTTGATTCGAATCTATATTCGGATATAGAATATTCGTTGGCAGCACTAATGGGTGCTAGCTTCATCATCCCGTGGCTCAGCTACATGTAACACCATCTGTTTCAGCCCTGCCTTTCACTGTAGCATTATTCTCTCCACTCCACCTTAACTCAGTGCTCAGTGTTGCAATAGTCCCAGTTAAATGCTTCCTCACCCAAAAAGCACTTTAACCCCTGCTGCCCCTAGTAATGGTCCTCTTCCTCTTCTAATACAGTGCACTTAACCACATGAACCCTAGTGTCTCTATTCCAGCTACGTCATAATAAGTGATTATGGCAAAAATAAGCACACAATTTAACATAAATGGGCAAACATACAACAACAATTGCAGATCTACAAGCTCATAACGCTCTTTTTGCTGTTTAAACATACAACAAAGTATATAGTTAAATGGTTTAACATCTTCCAGGCATTTTCTATTCACTCATTCAGTTCTGTTTGCGTTCCCCACCAGCTTTTATTTCTACCTGAAATGATCTCTTATACTGTGCTTTATTTCTATTTCAGATCTGGTGGAGGATAAGGCACCTGTCTGTCTTTCTGTCTTCATGTTTGTCGTCCTCGCACTGTGTCGTTTCCACATCAGAGAAGAGGAGAAAGCAAAGTCTTCCACTCCTGTCGTAGATCTCTCCAAACCTTCCGAAATCGTTTCCTCCCCTCTGCTGTCTGCTCCTTGTCTGTCCTCCTGCCTGTCCTCATACCATAACTGCCAATCATATTCCTGTGGTTCCTGCCAGTAAGCCACTGAGGATTGCGTCAGGTGGCTGTCCATGGGAGAGACCTCAGGTGTCTTCACCCTTCGCAGTGGCTTTAACAGCGTTCTTTGGTGTCCGTGTACCTCCTCTCCTAACGTCTTAAGACAGTCTGATGAAGAACATATCAACGGTGGACCAATTCAATATGAAGACATGTCTTGCCAATGCTTGCCTGCTTGTTTACAAAGTAAGTGGCCACCGAACAAGTCCACTATTAAATGCTGGACTAGCACAGACTGGCTGTGTATAACAGACTATCGAAATGATATACCGGTAGGCGTTGACTAGTTGTTTTCGTCTTAAAGAGGACGGACCTGAGGTACTGCCTGTTCTACTGTCCCTCCAAGGCTAGGCCTTGTACAGTTGCATCTCAGAACGGACAACTTGTCCTTAAGTTTATACCTAGAAGTACGTTATAACAGTGCAGATTGAACTGAAATCAACTACTGCATTTGGCAATTATTTTCCAAAGAGAGATTTTGGAACAACTAATGAATATTTACATACAGTATGACTTGAAAACGGACCTGTAAAAGCGTTAAGAGCACAGACGAATGAATGGGTTTGTCTGTTTGTTGTAATTTTCACTAAAGGCATCCTATTTGCCACTTTTTAAAGTTTTCAGGTACAAAAAAAAGGAAGCTTATGGTTATGGGATCATTTTTGAAAAACGAAATTTAAGAGTCGTAATTTAAGAGACCGTAACTTTGTGTTCTGAACCACAGACCGATCGACATACATTCCACTATTAGTTTTAATGAAAACAAATATCTATGTGTGCTTATCACCTTCTTGGGGCCCAAAGTTTGTATGTTAAGAAGGTATAATTTCTATGTTTGTACTGTACATGGATGAATGTATGAGGGTACAAGCTTTTTAAAGAATGAAAGAATGAGTATGAGTGTTTACACTGTAGCGTTACTTAAGCTCGAGTTATACTTAGTTGTGCGCCAGTGTCATGCATCAAAAATAATCTACAAACCAAGTATAAATCAGGCATTATAGGGGCAGTGGTGTTCATATACACCTCACAGGTAGGTTAGGTTTTTACGTCTAGATCTAGAATATCATCTCTTTCTATGACCTGTTGTGCTCTGCAGTCACCGTACCACAAAGGCAGCACGTCAATAAAAGATTTAACAGTTTTTGTCTTTACGTAAAATGAGCACTAACTGTATGCACACTTGTTTGTAAATAATTTGAAAAGTATACTGAATGTTAAATACACTGTATGAACATTCATTTTAAAACTATGTTAAAATCATTTGTTTTATTGGTTTCAGAAAAACATATCCGTTTTTGTGACATGAACTGCATTTGTAAATCTCTCCATATCCATTCATTCATCAACATGGCATAATGGCAAAGCCAGCCATCTCTTTAATCATTCCAGTTATCACAGAAATGTTATGGACTTTTGTACATTTTGTTGATAGCCCTCGAGCCCTGGGTGGACACTTCAGCTCAGAGACTTTGAAATGAACCCCAGTTGTCCCCAATGTAAATGAGATTAAAGAGATATAGGTTAGGGTTGAGGAGAAAGCCTGTCTGATATGCCTGTATGCGGTCAGTTTTGTTTGGTTGAGTTTTGCACTATGGTAGATGCACTACTATTACAATTTGTACAGAGGTATCAAATACAATCTGGAAAGGGAAAAGAAAAAAATGATCCATCATACCCTGTATTTTTAGACACTTTTGAATTGAAAAAATAAATGAAATTACAGATGAACTCTATAGAGTATAGAATGTCAATGAACTGAGATGAAGGGGAAATTAAATAAAAAAGCGAAACCATAATTTCTATGTTCACATGTTAACACCTCATTGTGTTTGTCATGAAAGTGTTTTTTATTTTCCCAATGTAATCTCCCTGATTCACACACACACACACACACACACACACACACACACACACACACACACACACACACACTTGTAACCTTGCCACTGATGACCCCTAGTGGCTGGTCCTAGGGGGTAGGGAATGGGGATGGTAATGGTAAACTAGATGCCTCCTCTGATACACATTCCTAATAGGTTACCACCCCTGCTGGCAGCCAGGCACCTTGAACAACCTGTAGTAGTCACTGATGCAGCGAAAATGTCCATCCGGCTTCCCTACCACAAACAAGGCCAAATGTCCAGCCTAGGTGGATTCAAACGCCTAGTTTGGAACATTAACTTTTATTGTATTTGTCTTGACAAAACGCATATTTTACAGGAATGATGGTTGAGGATATAAAATGTGTATTGTGTCCTTGAACTGTGGTTGGTATTGACGCTGTGCACATTTCCTCGCTACCTTGTTGACCGTTTTAAGAGTCATGGGCAAGCTTGTACTAAAATAACTTTATTCATCAACTGAAGTTGAAACATTTGGTCAATTGATTTCTCCACACAACTTAGTAACTGCACAATATCATTCAACATTCTTCGTCTTCCTAGTATCAAGGCACCAAGGCATTTATCTTTAATTAAATAAAATGTCACCGAACTATGCACAAAGAGGTATATCCAACTACGGTTTAAATAATGGTTTTACCTAGTTGATAGTCCCAAAGGTTTGTGTTGATCAACACATGCATTTGATTTGTGCCAATAGTGCACAAATGCGTTTTTTGCTCTACGGTTATTGTGAATGCACAGTCTGTTTCTGTAGCTTGGACACATGATTTGTTATGTTTTCACATGAGTCAAGGCTCATACATAGTCTGGATTTACGATGGTGGGGTGACCACCGAACTACAACATGACGTCACGAGCCGTGGTGAAGAGCAAACCACCGCCACCGCTCAAGCCCTTCTCTCTGTTTTTACTCACCACCGCTCAACGTTATTTCAGCTCCGGTGGTCAGCTCACCACTGGAGCGGTGGTCACCTCACCACCGAAAATCCAGACTATGAATAGGCCTTCAGGAGACAGCTGGATGAGAGCGGTAGACATCAGTCAGACTGTCCAATGTCCCACTTGGTTTTTGGTTCCTGCCACCAGTCGGCAGTGAAGGACTCCTCGTAGTCTCCTATCCCCTCAAACTCAGCATCAGGTGGTTCTGAAGGACTGGTGCTGACCTCCTCTGGTCTTACTTCATCCTGATGGACAAAAAAACCATCAGTCATTGGCCTCTCACATCTGTCTGGTGCATACCTAAAGACCAATATATTCTTGCCAAAAGAATAACGGCTTTTAAAGCTAAAAACAAAACACAAAGTGTCACAATTGAGATATGGCCGGGCAAACATTCCTTTCTTCCATTGGATACATCTGGAGATTCTTTGTCAAATCTTCTATCTTCACTTCAGCACCCTGTAATTCACACCATTTTGTTATGTGCCTCCTCCCCACTCTCAGGTCTAGTCAGTGCAGTGAACTGGGAGGGGCTAACCCAAGTTAAATGCATGTGGCCCGGGCCTAGTGGCCAACACTTCCCAGCCACATACCACACTCAACTGGTGGAAAACACAGTACTACCTTCCCTCCCCCATCTTCATATACTTTTCTCTACTCAACGTTTTCCTTGTTGGCCTTTACACACACTATAGTAGTCACGTCATCATCAGTAGTCCCTACTCAGGAGTTCCCTCCATACCCATAGTCAAGGAATGACTAACCACAGAACTGTTTCATGAAGTTGACTAACATTTTCATTTTTAAAGTGACTTCTTTCCCATGAAGAAGAAATTTAGACCTTGGTGTTGGGTAAGACAGCTAATTAGTACTTCCCACACAGGAGACCAGCTCAGTGGCCTTGTGGTTAGAGTGTCCGCCCTGAGACTGGGTTCAATCCCTGGCCGGGTCATACCAAAGACTCTAAAAATGGGACCCAATGCCTCCCTGCTTGACACTCAGCATCAAGGGTTGGATTGGGGGTAAGTCCCTGCGACATACTAGCGTCATGTCCAGGGGGTGTACTTGTACATCAAGCTGCCTCACGCTACAGAAACAGGAGATAGGCTCCTGCCCTATGAGCCTCATGGCTCGGCAAGGCTACTTACTTACTTTACACAGGAGATCCATGGGCATATCCCTATGACTCCGGGGAGATATTAGACTTTTGAGGCCATCAGGCTGAGGCTGTGAGCCACTCTGCTACAATCACCCTCCTTTTAACCTCCTAATCCTATGCGGGCCAGGGCACCAATTTAACACCCGGGAATCGAACCCGAAAATTAAACCCGGGTCTCCCGCATGGAAAGCCAACATCTTAACCACTAAGCCAAAGGGATATCCCTTTGACTTACCATACTGAACTTACCTCGTCATCTGTTTGTAGATAGTTTTGTGCAAACTCTAACATCGCCCTCTGTTTGTTTGTCTGGTTAAAGTACCTCAAAGCCTCCTGAAAAACAAATGTGACAACCTTCAGCTGACCCAAACAGCAGAAGAAGAAAGCTGCCATTTCATGACATCCTGCAAAACAATGTGTTTGTGCGCTGTTTGTGTTTGTTTTATGGTTTCCTTTTTTACCTTTCAGTTAGGCGCCTGTAAAGTAAGTATTTTCTGCAAAACCGACTTCCCGTTTCAGAGGGCAAAGGACTGAGCCTTGTGGCTTTACTCAATTACATGCAAAGTTGGCATGCTACAAACGCAGCACAAGGCAAAGCATAACCAAAGGATGAAAACATCTTTATAGGACTATTATACAGGCCTCTAATTGCCACCCTTAAATTGTGTTAACGTTCACGCCAAATCGCCAATAGAGCATGCACAAAGTGAGCGAGTGGCAAAGTCATTTATTGCAATCAGATGGACTTTTCTGTTTGGATATATGGGCCGTCAAGGACAGAAAGTAGTTTTTTGCCGCTCATAGTAGGCATACCAGTTTATGCAATAGATTTCCCTGCACTGGTTTGGTGTGTCACCCTGCTGGGTGAGAGCTTTGCTTTCTGCTGACCACTGTAACCCCACCCCCCCTCCCTCCATTAATAGTGATCTACTATAAAGTTCAAGTTGTGGCAGGCAGGTGACAATATTGTGCCCAAATATGAACATGCTGCAGGTGG
This sequence comes from Protomyctophum bolini, assembly GCF_963924005.1. Classification (NCBI taxonomy): domain Eukaryota; kingdom Metazoa; phylum Chordata; class Actinopteri; order Myctophiformes; family Myctophidae; genus Protomyctophum; species Protomyctophum bolini. Next base: position 29,220,763 of record NC_137872.1, read on the forward strand.
TCCGATTATACACCCAAATTGACATCGATATGCAATGGTTTCTGACTTCTGTTGTGTGATGTCAAGTCCAGAGTCACATCATGCTCATACAGTATATGGAGATCCATGGGGGGAAAGATTTGAACTGGAAACCCATGCCTTTATATTATGCCTGCATAATGTATAGAGTATATGTTTCCGAAAAATATCAAGGAAATTTATTTTTCCTCACCGGCCGTGGCAGGAAGTGGCTGTCTTCCAGTCCCCACTGCTCTTTGTAGAAGTGGTAGTATGCTATATTCTGCTGCATCACCTTGTCACTAGGGTCAAACAGCATGTAACTGGCTGCACAGGGAGCAGCGCTCTTTGCCTCGTTCACTGCAGAGCAATAGAAAAGAGGCTTGTTACGTTAGGTACAATATCCCATTCTCTGGTTTATAGTCATTTTCACTGGCCCCTACATTTGTAATAGGCGAATTGGAGGTAGTGGTACATGGTGGCAACAAACTTCTCCACAAAGAATCCACCAACATTGGGAGTGAGGTCCGCCTCACATTTCACCTTGCATTTTAGCACGTCAGTGTACAGATCTGAAGGGAGCAAGGAGGAGACAATAAGAAAGACGTTTTAAAAACATATTTTTTTTGTATTCAAACTGCTCTTGTTTCATTCTTCTTATGTTCTTACCTGCCAATGTTGGGTAAAAGTCTTTGAACTCTACAATCTCGTATGAGCCCTCACAGCTTGCTAAGCAGACATCGTATGCTTTTAAGAACTCTACGGTTGCCTGCTCCATGTTTCGAGCACTGCTGCTGAAGTCCCCATTGTTGTACAGCTTCACAGCCTTCAGGAACACATTCTGAATAACAGACCGGGTATGTGTGTTGGATTGGGTGCAACGCCACCATTGGTTACATTTTTAAAGCAGTCCAGCATGCAAAAGGTATTTTGGAGGACAATAATAATAAAAGCACAAACCTCATAGGAGCGTTCTTCAATGTCAATGAGGTGTTTTTCCACGTCCAACAGGGTCTTGTAGTAGTTCATGTTCTTGGTTAAGTAGGGATCATCTGGGTTCTTCTGCAGGAAAGTGTGGGCTGCTGAAACAGCCTTTTCTAGGTTGTTAAGCTGAAGTAGAAATGTAAATAAATAAATTACATCATTGCCACTACTAATGACAACACTCTGGTGTGAGATTGTAGTGATAATATACTAATATACTTGATTATCAGGATTAACAGGGAATCAATCAGGGAAGCAAATTAGTCCGGCAGCCGAGGTGGACGGGTGGGAAATTTGGTATATAGTCTTTTTTATTCTACTAAAATATTGTCTATAATACATTGAATCTACTTGCTGACCAGCTGTCACTATATTGGGGGTTCTTGTGACCCTACCATTAACATCCTGTGGCAGGAAAAAATGTCAAACTTTCCTTTAAGTAGTATGTGACATGTCAAAATGTCATGATTCTGAATCCATTCCAAGCATTAGTTTTGCACAAAATTCACTTTGGGCTAAAAACGGCTATAGACGTCATGACAAATGTGATGAGGTCAGCACATTTTGGGCACATTTGGGCAAGTGGCTATGGCTGCTTTTAGCCAAAGTATTGTATTTTGTGCAAAACTAATGATCGGGAATGGATTCAGAATCATGAAAACCCCCTAGTTTTCATTATAAAAAAATAGCCCAATAGTGACAGACGGTCAGCAAGTGGATTCACGAATGTATGTAGCCTACAGTATATAGACAATATTTTAGTCCAATAAAAATGACTATATACCAAATTTCCCACTTTAAACAAAAGAAGCCTGTCGGCTGCCGGACTAAATGGCTTTTCACATCTACAGTGCACCCCTACTATGATGATGATGATGATATGTGACCTTATTATGCCCCCAGCTCCATCAATGATTCACAAATGCAAAACACTGTTGAGAGACCAGATCATGTGTATTTTGTTAGTAATTGAATGAACATAACAACAAATAGCAGTAATATGACAAGATTGTCCCACTGTTCTAAATGACAATAATGTTTAGGTTAGGTGATCAGACCAGTAAGTATAGGCCTAAGCAGAACTTTGACTTTATTATAAGCTATGAGAAAGCTGAAAGCAGGTAGTAGCCTACATCACTCCTGTTTCTGACTGAGAAGAATAAGGTGATTGTACCAGCTGCATGGGGATTGTTTAACGGGGTGCCTTTGGAGGGACGTGGCACATTCTCAACTGCTCAGTTCAGTTGCAGGTTTGTCGACAGGAGGGACTCACGGGAGAGTAGACTAGTGAAAATAGCCTACCCTAGCTACTGCTAGGCTATTCATCTCAGTCACGTTCCTCTCGAGAAGTCAATCCCAGTAAATCTGACCCACGAACATACTGTGGGCGGCCTATACTAATTCAGTTATTATTATAGCTAGCTGCTTAGTTACTTAATTGTTTAGTGATTAGCCGATACAGTATAGGCCTAGTAAAGCAATTACTATTAAGATGTACAAATCAGCATCGAGCCGCCGTTCTTAGACCATAAACATATTATATATTATTTTATATTTTATATCCACCTACAAGACCTCAGCTGTGTCTGACTGTGGGTGGTTGTCGACTGGTTGTCTGAGCTCAGGGCAGTGTAAAGGTCTTTCAACACAACACACACACACACACACACACACACACACACACACACACACACACACACAGCCAATGGCACACGCGTAACTTTCTTAACGGGGCAGTCCCCAACCCCTTTTGATCATGATCAAACCCCTGACAACAGATTGTGACCTCCTCACCTGATAATGAGCATATTGTATGTACCGATATGGCGTTCTGTTGTCGAAAGCTTCCAGTACATCCCTCCGTGGGTACGTTATTTTAAATACGGGCAAGTTTGCTTTGCATTTCTTAAGACAAGATGCCCGCATCAAGAAGTGTCGCATGATGCGGAGGCTGGTGTCGTTGAATAGAGAGCCATTATCCACTTTGTCCCAGTCCCTGCTGCTCACAGAGCTGCAGTTGTGACTGCAGAACGTCTCGCTATCCTTCAGCAGCCGATGAAGTCGCAAACACAACTCCAAGTACTTGATGGTTTCCCCCCAGTTCTGCAACGCGTACTGCTCCAGCGCATGTCCATAGGCAGCATCTAGTGGCATGATGTCGTTCTTTGGGAAACTTGTAAAACTATACTTTTCATACTGAGCTTCGACCAGAACTGGGACGATCACAAAGGCTACACAAATAAAATTAAAAGGCCAAGTCTCTCTACTTCTCAGGAACATGATTCCCTCGCAGATGTATCCACACAGGTTGGATTTCAATCGTCTTTTAGAAGTGATTGGGCATGTCAGACTGCACGTAGCCTGTGCTACGAAACCACTGGGCCGGTGTTGGTAGGTGGGGATAGAGCAGGCTGGGATTTTCGGGTCTTCAGCAGAGAGAATCTACAGGAGGAAACGAGTTCCACCAGGCCTAGATTTTCCCTGGGTCATAATGCCCAACCGATCTGGATTTATTTATTTAATATTTAAGCAAATAGACGATCTTATTCAGAGAGTAGAAACCTAGCAGGCCTTAATTGGATCATCTAAGCAACTGGGCATCGGTCATGTATATAGAGTGTAAACAAAAAACAATTAAATGCTACAAAGTAACAGGATACCGTAAACACCAAACTAACATCTGTTCAAACATGCTACGCAAATAAACAAACAACCAACATGCATATTTAGTGCATACATTACATACTACATATAGACACATAGTGTGACTACAGTCTATGAGTGTGACTTATTTTTATAGTTAAAGGGATATTTCACTTTAAAAAAAAAATTGGTCATTTTATCGTCTACTCAGGCTTATGTGAACACCACAGACAGTTTTTAAGTTGCTCCATTCAGTATTTATATTTTTTATATTCATTTTAGCTGCCCCGCCCCCTTCCTATACAAGGGAATTATAACTTTAAACTCCATTTTAACCATGATAGATTCATCGAAAACACCCGACCTTTTTTTTGTTGACTGATAATGTCGATGAATCTATCGTGGTTAAAATTGGAGTTTGACGTTATAATGGGTTTGTATAGGAAGGGGCAACTAAAATGAATATCTAAATATTGAATCAAGCAACTTAAAAACTGTCTGGGGTGTTCACATAAGCCTGAGTAGACGATAAAATGACCAAAAGTTTAAGACTAGATTAGAAATATTATAATATACATTTTAACTACCGTGGGTTTAATTAAAGGAATTAAGTCACTTTGAATTCCTGGTTGACTGGACTCAACTTTTTACACATGGTTTGTCAGAGGTCATCCAGGTCAGACCATGTATTTTCAGTCCTTATATGCAGCAGCAGTAGGCTAAACAAAAGGCTAGTATACAATATAGGAGGCCTACCCTACATAACATTCCAAACAAAACTGGCATGCTGAGACACGCAACAATTTGATGAGATATCCCAGGGAATTTCAGGAAGACAACAATTAAACAACATTTTGGTATCACACTAAAAAGGCATCTCTCAACTGCGAAGACTAGTTATGGGTCGCTGTTTTAAGATCTTTGATAGGCTATTTTAGGACCCTGAAACTACACGAAGTGAGTTTGTTTGGGGAGGTACTGAGGCAGACAGATGTGCACTGTGCACATCTTTCCTTTCACATAATATATTGGCTGGAACATCATGTCCCCGCTGGCTCAGGAAAATCTACATACAAGTCCTTCCAATTAATCAGTAAATGAATCAACAAATCAAAATCAGGTTGGATGGATTATTCAGGCATGCCGCATGATGAAAATGTCCTCCTTCATGGGACCTGGCATTACACGTTTACAGAATTTAAAAGGAGGGGTCATGAGGGGGCACTCCTCCCCCTCTGCTTGAAAAGACACGTCCCGCGGCCACGGGAAATCAGCGTTTCTTCCTCGAGTTACAGCTGAGCTACTACGTACTGGCAGAGGAGTGCTCTTTTTCTCAATTTTCTGCACGCAACTACATCGGCTTAACACGACGGTATACTACAATGGCACTAGCATTGTGCCTGATTTTGCTCTACACTACTGTAGTTGATGTGAAGTGCGACCCCGGTGCGTTGGTGGATGTCGTTATCGATCGGTATAGTATCCCAAGAGCTTGTCCTAGAGAGGTGCAAAACGAGGATTTTATCCGGTATCACTTTAACGGTACTTTCCATTCAGATGGGAAAAAGTTTGATTCCAGGTACGTTATGTCGTGATGAATGTATAGCCTACTGGGCTGATTGCAACCACACTGAGAGAATACCATTGTTTTAAACTGCTAACAAATAATTTAGATTGTTGAAATTGGAACCAAAAGGTTTTGCATTCCTGCTCAAAAGGACCGCTAACCTTGAATGAACCCTGCTGAGTTAAACTTGTCCGCTATGGAGCTACCGTGAGTCCGTGACTGTTGCAGACGTGTCATATGTAACTAACGGGCAATGAAGGCCACACTGATGCGCGTAGGCCTGGCCATGGCGCAAACATTTTTCTTTAAATGTTGCTACTAGTAAGCGTTATTGTCGACTCGCCAATGCATGATTTATTTTGCATTTAACACGGCATCGAACACATGACTATACTTTATAGTAGACTTTTTTTTAATCGTTATTGTTCTACTTTTAAAACTTTTCACCTCTGTTCCCCTGCAGCCATGACCGTGGTACTGCCTTCATCAGCCAGGTGGGGTTGGGCAGACTCATCACAGGAATGGACCGGGGGCTTCAGGGCATGTGTGTTAATGAGCGCAGGAAGATTACCGTGCCACCACACCTTGCCTATGGAACCATAGGAACAGGAGGTACGAGAGACTCAACATGTGTATACATCTTTAAGAAATAATGACTAGAGATCAGGCCGCTATGTGGCTCTCACATCTAGAGACCTACATCACACCACTGATGGGCTGCAGTCCTTTCCTTCCTTCCTTTTATGCCCATATAGGGAGGTATCTGTCAGTTCATGTGTCTTTTATGCCAATATTTAGATCCATGAGTCATGGTGACATGAGTGACGGTTATTATTATTCAAATTGACAATTTGGGGGGAAAAATCACACTCGTGTGAAGTGAGGTGCACTCTTATCATCATACATCACATTCTGTGCTCAGCCAATCAAATCATCACAAGTGTCATTCCGGGCCAATCACTTATGGCGTCTTTTTCTGCCCTCACTTTTATCCTCAATATGTACTTTGCTCAGCCAATAAAATCATCGCTATGGGGTGATCAGCCAATGTTTGTGTTCACACAAACCCTCAAAGATGGGCATAGGAGGGGCTGGCACCCCTCAAAAAAAGATTCTGCTGAGCAAGAGCAATGTGCAGGATTTTTTTTGTTCGTGAAATACCTTTTTTTCATGATTGCTTCACTGTCCAACGCAACTGAACAAAGTGGATGTGTGAATATTTACTTTGCATAGAATATAGGTCCGATATGATGAAGGCATCAATCACCACACAGATGAGTGAACAGGGTGTTTATTTGTGTCTGATAGGTGGCATTATCCCTCCTGATGCGGTGCTGGTGTTTGACGTTCTCCTGCTGGACATCTGGAATGCAGAGGACAAGATCCAGATCCGCACCATCAGTAAATCGGAGAGCTGTAAACGCACTGCTGCTGCAACAGACTACATCCGTTACCACTATAATGGTACTCTGTTGAATGGATCAGTCTTTGACACCAGGTGAGATACCGTCTCGGTTACAAAACCATGTGACTCAGCTGCTGCATGTCCCCCGTCTCTATACTGTACAGTATTGTATAAGTCTCATAAAAAAAAAAAACTAAGGTTACTTGTCAAGCTACACCTCCCATTTATACAATTGAAAATAGTGATCCATACCTCAAAGCTTGATTATAGTCTGACATTGACCAATCCTCATCCAGGCGTTTGCACTCTGCAGCGAGTCCAGAATGCAGCTGCCTGCCTTCTCATGGGTACCAAAAAAAAAGTGATCAAATCACACCAGTTTATCACTCCATTGGTTTTAAGCTTGTATTTGCTTTTAAATCCCTCAATGGGCAGGTGGTAGCCCTTATATGGCTGAACTTCTCAGCTGACCAGTCGCTACTGGATCTTCCAATTCAGTAGTGATTGGAACCAGTCACTACGTTTTTTTTTATTATGTCAAGATACTAATATTATGCTTTCTATTAATGTGCGTGTGTTTATTTTGCTTAATTTAGTTACTCTAGGAATTCCACCTATGATACCTATGTGGGCGAGGGCCACCTCATCCAAGGCATGGATGAGGGTCTGCTCGGCATGTGTGTGGGAGAGAGACGGGTCATCATTGTTCCACCCTTCCTGGCCTATGGGGAGAAGGGATCTGGTAGGCTACAAACCAATATTCAAACCACATCTTTAATGCAAAGTGGATTTGTGTCACTAGTAGTTAGTACACATAAAGTTAGACATAAAGGAGATGTGGTCACATGCTGCTGAGCAGGGATTGCTATCTCAACAGGTCCGAATATCCCTCCGCAAGCCACGCTGGTGTTTGAAGTGCTGATGGTGGACATCTTCAATACTAAAGACAAGCTTACAGTGGTGGTGAAGGAGGTGCCGAAGAACTGTACCCGCAAGACCGTGGTCGGAGACTACATCCGGTACCACTACAATGGCACCTTCCAGGATGGCTCTGCCTTTGACTCTAGGTAGAGAAAAGTTATCCGTTTTCTGAAGTGTAATATAGAAGCATAATTCCATTCCAGTTTTGCACAGCTTGAGGTCTTATTTATGACGTCTTCCCACTTCTCCTCTGGCAGTTACCAGCGTAACAGTACCTACAACACCTACATTGGCAAGGGCTATGTGATCTCAGGGGTGGACAAAGCCCTGCAGGGGCTATGTATTGGAGAGAAGAGAAAGGTCACTGTGCCACCTCACATGGCTTATGGAGAACAAGGCGTTGGTGAGTCTCTGAACCATAGATATTTTGGGGCGATTTGGTGTTTTTGCACAAAGGATGCATTAATTGAACGTATATAGTACATGGGTTACATATTCAGTCAAATATGAACATGAAAATGTGTGGGGACTTTTTAAAATGCATTCTTAATCAGTATGTCTCAAGTATGACTCAATCTTCTTTTATCCCTTGTTGTAGGAGAGCTCATTCCTGGCTCTGCAGTGCTGGTGTTTGACATCCATGTAATCGATTTCCACAACCCCAAAGATGCTATTGCGGTTGAGATCCTTCACAAGCCTAAGGAATGCGACATTACTAGTGATGTTGATGATTTGATTCAGTACCGTTACAATTGCTCCACGATGGATGGCACCCTCCTCTACTCCTCGTGAGTGCCCTCTGCCCCTCACACTGCTACACTGCATCCTCTTGGTCCATACAATGCATGTAGTCCTTTTCTGCTCCTTGGCCAAGTGACATCAGTAGGAATAAATCTAACGGCAGCACACGTGACGTCACACACCTGCATGACCTGTAAAATAAAAAAAAATTTAGAAAGCAATTCGAGGCTATGCAGTTCCAGCATAATAGTGTAGTTATAGTTCTGATAGTGTATTTTGAAGAGACTTTCCAAAATAGCATAGTATGATTCATAACACAAGAGAACCCAAACGATGTACAATAGCTTCAGGTATAAATCAGTGCTAATATTTAAATTTCAATGTAACCTTGGTTGGAGATGAGTCCATTTAACAACTCTTGTCTGGTTCCTTCCCAGGGATCACTATGAGTTACCTCCCGCCACAACACTTGGCTCCAACAAAGTGATCCAGGGTCTAGATGAAGGTCTGCGCGGCATGTGTGTGGGTGAGAAGAGACGGGTGATCGTTCCACCACACTTGGGGCACGGTGAAGATGGAGGTCAGTATGCGTGTCTGCTCTCATAATGTACATTATATATGGACCCCCACTTGCTTTCTTTTTACCAGCTTGAGTGAAGCCTTACTCGTCTGCGAAGAGAAAAGCCTGGTCACAACCACCAATGACAACACTTATTTCATTCACGGACAATGTAAATTGTCAACGTCATTTCCTTGAGCGGTACTTCCACCAAAATCCTGCAACTTCCTCCCCAAAAAATACACTCCAGCTTAGGTCTTGCCCAGCGTGACTGGCATAAGAGCGTTGTCACTGACTGAATCCGTCAGTGCAACACGTTCACCCGAACGTCCTCTCAGACACAACTTAAAGAGGGAAATGTGCATAAGTTGGTTCAATATTCTAAACTTGGCCCTAACAGTTTACACTTTACAGAGAGCACCCCTCCCTCATCTGATGACATTGTCAGTGGCCTGTCTGATACAATAGCCTAGTTGAATTATTAGATTGTTCGAAACTGCAAATGATCGGTGCTCATGTAAGGCTTATATTACATTATACACAATACATACATGTCCTGTATGTATTGTCCTGAATGTATGCATTGACCTGAGCAAAACAATTTTCCCTTGTGGATAATAAAGACATCTAATCTAGATATTAAAGGATGAAATTCCCTGTCTCTAAAAGTGTGAAAAGTATTGTTTATGTTTACAGTTAGATGTTGGATTGTTTGTGCCTGTAGGAATGCATAAATAAATCCACTAGTGAGCTTTAAGCCCAAGCCACACCAAAGGGTCGGGTTGGGACAAAACTGTTAGACCACACCACACGCAATGGTGTGTTTTACCTTAAACGGTTTTGTCCCAACCTGACCCTTTGGTGTGGTTTGGGCTTTGTCTAGGTCACCTTAATTTAACTTTAGTAAGATGCAAGAGTCATGACAGTACTTTTCAAGGGTTTTAGCTCGCCACAAGCTGTCATTTTTTCTTTTCTCATGTATTCTTCTCTTTCCTCTTTTGTAGCTAAAGGTGTGCCTAGCAGTGCAGTGTTGTTGTTTGAGCTGGAATTGGTGGACTTAAAGAAGGGTGTGCCTGAGGGATACATGTTTGTGTGGCTGGGAGAAAGCCCAGATCCCTTGTTCCCTGCCATGGACATCAATGGTGACAAAGAGGTGCCTCTGGAGGAGGTAAGTTAAACAAGCCATCAGTCTTAAGTAGGGATGCACTGATACTGCTGTTTAAAATGCAGTGTTGATTTTGACAGCAAATTCAGATTTTAGTCTTTGGGCTATATCTTGCCCTTACCCTTAAATGCATTTGCCTTTTTTTTTCATCCTATTTTGAAGATAATTAAAAAATTACAACCATCTACAACCTCACAATGAGTCGCTGTAGATCGGCTAGTTGAACAATTAAAAAATGTTTTTCAAGATGGTAAAATAATATGGCAAATAAGTTTAGGGATATAGGGTAAGGCTCGCCCAAGATGGGGCCATTAGTCTTTTGAATGACACACCATTTTAGTTTTAGTCATCTGAAATTGTTTAGTCTTAGTAGACTAAATATCAAAAACCTTAGTCTTTTAGTCTTGGTCAACAAAATTGACACAATGATACTGATCATTAAGTTTTGGTGTTATTTGCCCCTTTTGTGCCAGTGAAACAAATAAATCTTAAGTAACTGTTCAGAATCTGCAGCTTGGTACGCCGCAGATAAGCAATAAGCAAAACTCTAATATAGCCAGCACAAAATGTATCAACAGTTTAATATCAGCTACTCACTGCCATCTGTAAATGTCAACTTTATTATACTGGTGCATCCCTAGTCTTAAGTCTCGCAATTTCTAGCCAAATCTAGTTTGTTATATGTAATCACTTTACCCTGACTTGTGTGGTTGCTGAGGTCCTTTACATTTCTTTCTCTCCAGTTCACAGCTTTCCTCATGGCCCAGATTGAAGAAGGGAAAGGTCGTCTGCGGCCAGGCATGGATGCCGACAATATTATAAAGGATATGTTCGATAACCAGGACCGCAATAGAGATGGGAAGATTGTACTAAGCGAATTAAAACTGAAAGCAGATGAGGAGCTCAAACATGAGGAGCTGTGAACGGGATGTGTTATACATGGAAGTACAGAACCCCAGTGATTGCATTATCACTGTCACATTTGTAATTGTTTTGCAGTTGATTCAAGGGTTATGCAATATTTCTTCTGAAATTGAATTCAACCAAAACTGACAAGACAAGGTACGGGTATAGGTGGATTGTGGTTCTCCATAGGTGACGGATATTTTAAAGTGTGAATAGAGAAGTAATGGCCAGTAAAGAAGTAATTTTTGTTCTGTACTGTAATTACTTTTGCACTGAACTAGCTTGTCAAGCACTTGGGCTGTGCCCATCATTCCAGAAAACTGCTAGTTTATTTGAAAATGCTGCTAGATCAGTTGTGTTTGGAGTTCACAAACTTCACACTGTGCCTTAGGCCCATACACCAAATTGAAAAAGTATATATGTAAAGTCCATTGGTTGTATATTTTTAGAGAGGCTATTTTATGCAAGACCAGATGTGCTTTTTTTATTATAAAAATGTGGAAGTGTTGACCTTAATAAAATCGTTTTGTAATAAATATCCTTTTCTTTACTGTTACAATAATTTGCAAGTTAACATGCATACTTAACATTTCTGGTTATATTGATGGAATATTTTGTCCAAATGTAGGACTAAAAGTATTGTATTGCAAGGAGTAAAAGCCCTGATACAAAATAACTACCGGTACAGTAACAAATACACCACTGATTAATGGCTAACATGGATTTAAAGCTAAAAATCTCACGACTGGAAAAAGGCCAAATTCTAATATGTGATTTGTGAAATGAACCGATCACTAGTTTCCTAAAACTATTGACACTATGAAAAAAAAATTAATTCTTGTTTTACATGCTGCCACCAGGTGAAATCGGATTGAGACTTTAACCTTTTCTTTTGATATATCCAAGACCATTAGGGTTTTATGGAAAATGCTTCCAAACATTGCTAGTTTGACCACTTCAAATGATCCAATCTTTAAAAAACAAGCATCCATATTTTTTTTTTACTTCTACAGTAGGTAATCCAAAAGACATCAGTTGTGGAGACTGAACTTAAATCCATGAGCTATGTTGAGTTTGTCAAGTGCAGACTTTACCAATAGTCAGAGGGCATATGGTTAAAGCTTTACTCTTTTAGTCTGATAAGTGCACACAAATGAAAAGGTCGACCAGGTTTAAAGTCGTTAAGCAACATGAAAAAGATTTAGATATTAAATAAAGCTTTCAGAATTCTTAAATACGTAAACAAGGATGAGATTGGGGTAATTATGATGAAATGTAAGTAAACAGACGGCACAAAAATGGGAGACCCTTGATAAACCCTTTAATTATGTTTCCGTGAACATCAGGGTGAACAGGAATTAAAGGACAGGCATTTTTCTGTTAAGTATAATGTGGCCTATTTCACCACTTGGTAGCACTGTAGTAATGCACAAAAGAGTTTTCCATATAAAACACTATCCATATAGCATCATTAAAAGGGAAGAAATGACATAGCAACAAACTTCCCTTCAATATTAGAACTAAACCAGCAAATACATTTCAGACAAGTTTTTGTGCCATTGTGTGATCTTTTTCCCTTTATCCGTGTCAAGTGTAATTTATACTTATGGCATCACTTGCCAAAAATCTGTTATTTTCAGTAAGCGATACTGCTGAGTATAAATCAAGTTTAAGAATCAGAGAATGAGACAATGGGCATTGTATGTCAAAAACCTCTCTTCCTTTGCAAAAATGGACCCAAATACCTACAACATGTATGTTGTTACAGTACATTCTGTAGATTTGCAAGACATGCTTATCAGTAACATTTAGCTTCTCCCCACATATTTATGAACATTTATGAACCATATGTTCTGTTGGGCTTCAAAAAGTGGTAAAATGAAAACCCAGTTACACAACTGTGTAACTTTAATAAATTGGCAAATATAAAAAAGAACCAGTCTTTCTTTGTTCTGAGAAATCTTGTCAACTGGCACACTTACTGAGCCGGGCCTTCCTACTGGATGACACCTTCCTCATGTGACACTGGATTGTCCAATACTGGTGTGCCAGTGAGATGAACCATATTCTAACTAAGTTCACTTACTGCCAGTGAGGTAGAGCACTATGGAGTTGGCAATGTCCAAGGTCTCATCCTTCACCAAGACAATGTCATAGGAGTTCAGATAAGACTGCTTCCGCTCCTCCACCTGAGTTCAATACAAACGGGAGAAAAATAAACCATGTCACAAGAATTCATCTTTATTATATTGTGGTATTTTCTGTAAGATCATGGGTAATAAGGACTATCAAAATGTATAGTATGTTACCTCTAAATAAGTTAGAGTAATGTGAAGGGTAATAGTTTAATAAGGAGCCCGTTGTGAGAGGACTTCACGGCCGAAATGGTGACAGCCAACCAGATTCGTCTGGAACCAGGCTATAACCAACCAGAGCCCAGTATTCAAATATGGGGAGAGACATGGGGAAAAATCGAACACAGAGGGACGAGACTAATATACTACGCGAGGCTAATGTACTGTATACCCATCCTCTCATCTACTAGTACTTACTTATGTTAACAGTGTTTAACCAAACCCTATTTTATACTTCACTGTACAGCATTGTTGCATGTTGCAAATAGCTGATCCGCAAGCTCACATGTGATGTGACGCATTGTGTGCTTGTACAATCGTCTATATAAACTATTTTTGAACACTGTAAAACCTTCGCATATACAGTAATGACATGCCCAAATTAGGGATGCCAGGTTGGAAGTGGCATTGGTGATGAATCAGTTGATGTGCAAACCTTGTCATTGAGGAAGCCGATCTTGAGGATGTTCTCCATATCCTGGACGCCGTCAGCCATGGTCAGATCTCCTAGAGAGTCTCCCAGTAGCAGCACGTTGTGGCGTGCCCGCAGCTCCTGGAAATGCTCTGTGTTGAGCAGAGCACCTTCCCTCTTGTTGTAGATGTGGATCAGCTCCCCTTTGAAAGCCCTCAACACGCCCTGGAGGGGTCCATGCATGGAAGTTAGGATAGGAATGTGTTAACGTACAAATACAGCACACAATGCACCATCATCTCACTCAAAACTCACTGTCTCATCAAAGTCCATGTAGTTGGAGACGACTTTGACGTTGGAGTGGAAGACTTTTGCCTGCCGAATCACCTCCTCTAGGACGTCTCCTATTCCGGCAGAGAAGATGAGAAGTGGGATGCTGTGCTCATGCAGGCGGTCAAAGAAGAGCTGGTAGCCCTCCCTGTGGAAATAAGTCATCACTGGAGTTAAAAACGAGGATAATGAGTCTGGGAGTACATCATAAAACGGGTGCACACTTCGTCCATTTGTGCTTAACATGCATGGGCTCCTACAATGTTAAGATCTGGCACACTGGACTAAAGAAAGATTGTCCAAAAGATTCCTGGACATGGATCCATCATGTAACAACCACTGTCGGGTGTCCACAGCCTCCTATGTGCACGTTCTGGAGCTGCTCTATGCTGTCAAAATTGGACCAAGGTATTTGGTGTTTGCATGTCTTAAAAAAGATGATAATATATACTTTTAGGATATCTTTTGCTTTTACAAAAACTCATTATGACTTGTGGTCTTACCTCAGCATGGCATCAGATTCTCTGACCGCTGTGGCCATCATGTCTTTCTTAATCTTCTGTTGCACCAAAAGCTCATGGGCTCTTGTCCACCTGTGAGATGCAAAGCAGACAGCATCCAAGTTGAAGGGAAGCTGAAGGACACAATAATGGCAATACAAAGGCTTGCACAGAGATGTCTGTCCATCCAACTCACCACTCCACCATAAGGGGCAGCTTCTCCTCTATCGACCGTGACGAATCGATCTCTATGGGGTAGTATTTGTCGAGCAGCTCCTTCAACTGAGGGAGAATGGACAATACAATATGTGACTGGCTATTATGCATCTAGAAGATACACAGCAATGTTTACCCCAATTGGCATCAGTGAGGATCTTGCAGATGAGGTTTCCTGGCACCATTTGGTTGTGCACTGTGACCAGTGGTGTCGTGCTCGTTGCACGGGGTAACATGGCGTGGTACCGGAAAAAATGCACATGCATGCGTACATGCTAGAATGTGGCCCCCTAGATTCAAGACGCACCAAGTACCCTAAATCATATGCCCTGCTTAACAACAGGGCTCAACAGTCCGTTTTTGCTTTGATTATTACACTGACCTTCCACCCAGACTCTTCAAACTAATATCTATCTTTAAATTCAACATCCTGGTGTAGGCTAGCACATGTCTAGACTAGAGACTTCTGCAGGGTTGGTTTCAAGAAATTCCAGGAATCTCTATTGCTACATAATGTATGTATATGTCTGTCTGTCTGTCCTACAAATCTCATCTACTCCGTTTCAAATTGTCAAAGTTGTTCAGACGAGCAGTTCTCCAGAACCAAAGTACCTTTAATTTGCATTCTTCACTGATAAGTTTGCTGTTATCCAGAATGTCTGAAAGTAAAACACACAAGCAAGATCAAATAAAATAAAATAATTATAATAATAAATAATACATGATATTTATAAAAGATTACATTCAGATGTAATTAGACTATTAATCGTAAAACTACATTTACAACTTACTATGACAGGTGGGACACCGCTTTCCATTATATGCAAATCTTGTGAGGGTCATGTCAAAATCTGAGATCACCTTGGACAAATATAAATCACATTAAAAATTAAATGAGGACATTGTCAGTGTACTGCAGGCACAGTATTGCCAACAAGGGAAACAACCCAGATATACAAATAGTATCCAATGGGGGTCTGTAGCCGAATGCATATCAAACTGGGGGTCCTTCATGGTTATAAATAATAGAGGTATGGAGTTGCTCACCCACATATTAGAGCTATAAATAAATTTAGAGCCGAATAAAAGTCGGTTCGGCTCTGTGTAGAGCCTACAATGTGACAACGTCATTTGAGGTTCGGGGGGGGGGGGGGGGGGGGGGGTGCCGGGGGCGGGTACCGTCCTAAAGTCACCTCTTCGGTGCTACTGAAAATTTCCCTTAGGCTTGAACCTTGAAATGTAAAAGGTTGAGAATGTGATGGAATTTATACTAACACAAGAATACTTAAACCAAAATATAAGGTGAGGACAAGATGATATGAGGCATTCAGTTCAATTTAATAGAGATCTCTAGAGCACAACCATCTTCCAGCATGTCGGATGACTGAACTCAAGAACCGAATGTGTGTCAATTTTATACAGTCTTACTCAAAAGGAGGAGGAGTAACTGTTGGTCACATGACCAGACAGCTAGCCTCCATATCAGACAATGGGACAAATCTAATTAGAATGACAAGTGGTCGAAGTTTAGTAACCTTGGATGGGTTCAAATAAACTGTGATGAATAAACATGGGGCTGGGCTGATGTTGCTACTCAGCTGGAGATCCAGGAACAGTCTCACCGATACTTTGGTCATAACAAAAGCCTATTGATGTGCGTAAACGGTTGATTAAGTCGAGAGAGGCCTAGTCCTCAGTGTAGACCACTCCCAGTTAGACTAGAGATCAGGATATGCAGTTTTAACAATTAGTGGTGTGAATGCATACCGGTAATTTCATATTTCCCATTAGAAGAATCACAGGCAGCATTAGACAATGTACCTGTATGGTGTTGGAACCCGCTTTCTGCATGGCTTTAAGGATGTCCTCTACCCTCTGAGGGTCCCTCATGAACACAGATGGGTTCGATAACTCTTCGATCTAACAACACACAGACATGGTGCCACGCGCGTGCCGTGCGTGGGGGAGATTGATTGAAGTATGTATTAACAGTTTGCAGAATGGGTACATTTCACATGAAAGCACAACTCAATACAAAGACTGTTACTGTGGAGTGTGGACGACACACTGATAAAGCATTACACTTGTTTACAACAGGGTCCAGGTGCAGTTTAGACAGTTTTTGGTTTAGACTAGTCATTGGTTAGACCAGTCCTACAACTACAACCTATCTCAAACCCTTACCTAGCCCCTCTCGGAACCCTACATAAAGCTTTTATGAAATTTGATTGTCGCTTTATATAGGGTTCCTGGCCATGCTAAGATTTTCTAATGCGATTGTTGGAACGCGGATATAAACAAACTCTTCGTTTAGTCGATCGGCGCGGTATTACAATTTTTTTTCCTGTTATGGCTAACGAATGTGCGAACTATAAGTACCTGACATACCTCTGAGAATATCTCCTGTGTCGCGGAAGCCGTTAAGTATTTTTAATCCATGTTTGATTAAAAATGTCGCTTTGATTTCTTCTTGTTTATTTACCGTTTATTGTACCGCCTCCCGATGTGCGGTTGGCTTTGCGGGCTACGTCCCTGCCTCTGATCTGCTCCGTCATAGCTATAGCACCACTAGCTAGCCAGATAGGCGGTACAATGAGGTGTCAATAAACAAGGTAGGAAGAAGCGACCTTTTTAATCAATCATCGATTAAAAATACTTAACGGCTTCCGCGACACAGGAGATGTGTCGGTATGGTATGTAAGGTACTTATAGTTCGCACATTCGTAAGTTAACACATGGAAAAACATCGTAAAAGCGCGCAGATTCTTTTCTCCTTACGTGTTTACATTGTATTTGTGTGTGCGTAACTGGCGGCAGCCCAGCGTGAAACAGGACCCAATGGGTAAAGTAATCAAAGTGTCAGAAACTTTACTACATTTGGGTTCTGCTTGCGGGGCTAACCCTTACCCTAACCTCCCACGGGGCAGCACACCTAACCCATGTCTAACCAATGACTAGTAAACTAAGTATGCAACCGCAGGGTCCACCATTTTCAATTCATCAGAACATTTAGACGTACAAATAAACACTTATCTTCATATAAATGGTCCTCACTAATGTTCATGATAAAATACCAATTTGTTGTACTCGTTCTGTGGGCAGATCAGAAACCCTGTCCACATCACTGTTAGGCAGATTTTTTTTAAACAAGATTTTTTTTTTAAACATATTTAAATTTTTATCATCGTGAGAACGATGGCATTATCGCATTGCAACATTTCACGAATAGTAAAGCCTGCAGTTTCTATTAGCTTGAATTCACCATCTATGATGTCACTGGTGGACGGTTTCTGAACTTCCCACAGCCCTCCTATGCTATGAGACACAGACAGAGTAGATTTTTTTTTTAAGTTTTTTATCGTGAACATTAGTGAGGAGTGAGACCAATTATATGAAAGCAGGTTGAAAAGTGGTCCTTTTAAGTTAGTTGTCTTATAAGTCCTGCTGAAACTTTCAGGGACACACAATATGAACAAAATGTACTACAGATGTACATCGAGTCATACAATGCAGTTTAACGAGCATGGTAATGTCTCAAGACAGATTCAGAAGCCAGCAATTCAAAAAATAATAATAATTGCCGATGGTTTGGTTTCCCAGATTGCGTGCAGGGTGGTAACGTTACACAACAATCGTATCGTTAGCTAAACAAGCTAGCATGCTGCAGCTGCACCAATTCATTAAAAAGAACACACACATGTAACTCTTACCATTTTGCGGGTTGTGTACTCTTTCAGTTGTAACGCAATGTTATTACAGCGTTTCTAATCGACTAAGATGCTACGTTTGCAGACGACCAAACGGACTGAACCTTTAACTACAAAGACTGTTAACTTGCTTGCATTACTTGACGACTGAAGAGGACGGACACACTGTACTTTCCCCGTTGTCACAAAGCCACTATACATGGTTCCTATACCTGGTATCGGTCTATCCCATCATGTAGAGATCAATTAACGTCTGTTTTTTTTAAACTTCATTCATAATTATTAATTTCATACAAACACACTCTAAGTTGTCTCATCTTTTACATTTTACATTACATCAAAAATAGATCATACAAAATGTTATTCATACAAATTTTTACTGCAAATAATTATGACAATAGCATTTCGAACATCCAATAAGACAATTATCAGACTGTCACATGCAATGCAAAATCTATATAGCTTATTCCATTTAATATTAAACTGCAGTGCTGTGTAAGCCTGCCAAAAAACTAGAGGAAATTTATATAATTTCTGACTTCCTCTAAAATAATAATAAAACAAAAAAGCTGTATGGACAGACCTTACTGTTGGAATAGTAGAAGACCATTGTTACACATTCACAATGGAATTCCATTTATTTATTTAAAACAAGACATCAAAATCCACATATATTCCCCCCCTCCACCTCATCTATGATAATCTTTGGACAGTGAAAGTAAAGGTGGAATCTAAACACCCAGCTGAGAATGCAGTAAAGAAATCAATTTTCAAAAGAAGTCATGACATTTATCAGAGGAGATCAACATTGATTGGATGCTGGATAAACTAAACATTTCCTAAATACAATCATCTCGTCTGAATGGTAGTAAAAAAACAAAGTCAAACACAATGGCAACTGACTTATACCTGTTTATATTAGCTCTGATCCATAGCTCTAATGCCTTCATTAGGGCTCTGCTACTCTTCTCTTCCTGGCTTGCATGAGACAGCCGAGACGGGGTGCACACGCAGACCAGCCCCTCCTACTCACCAATACAAAGGTGGATTGTGTTATTAGAAAGCCTACTTTCCGTAGTGGACGCACTCTGAGCACCCCCACCACACGTATAAAATGCACTTTTAGGCCAGAAAGGGATTTGTTTTCACCGAAAGGAAAAATCTTGAGATTTTCTCTTGGCAATATCGGTAGAGGGGAGTAATTAAAAGTATTTTTTTCCAGTGAAAATAAAATCCCTTTCTGGGCAAAAAGTGCATTTTATACGTGTGGTGGGGGGCTCAGAGTGCGTCCACTAAGGAAAGTAGACTTTCTAATAACACAAGCCGCCTTTGTATTGGTGAGTAGGTGAAACGTTCTTTTTATTTTCGTAACAGAGGAGAGGCTGGTCTGCTTTCATACGAGCCAGGAAGAGAACGGTCCCATAGCCTTAATGCAATGGCAGCAAAGGGCATTAGGGATATGGACCAGAGCTAGGTTTATATAAGACATTACACAGGATGTAAAAAAAGTGCATGAATCAAGCTTTTTCGCTCCGAGTAAAGTAGCACCCCCCCCCCCACACACACACACACACACACATACAATTTAAAGACATGTACTAAAGGTCTGTCAAAGTCTGTCAAAGTGCATAAAAAGGAATGAACAGGAACAGGAATGATTCATGCACTACCAAAGTTTGGAGCACAAATGCTGCTTTCACACAGGCAGATGCAAAAGATGCAAAGCTACACAGTGTATTTGTAGCTTCTTCAGCAGCTACAAGCGTCGGATTTGCTTCATAGCTTCACGTCGCTGGCTTCCATTGACAATGAATGATAGACTGCGTCTTTGCGTCTGCCCGTGTGAATGCAACAAAAGGAATGTTACATACCGTATACACAGTAGATATAATTTTAAGAACCGAGCAAGAACAATGCAAAAGCTAGATTTTCTTTTTAACTTGTTGGCGAGGTAATATCTGTCTCATTCAGAGATCATCACAAACTTGGAATATCATTGGAGTGTTAGGCAAGCAATAAGAAGCAAAGTATAACTGCATTAACAGGAATCTAATGCTTAATTTATACTCCACTGTATGACAGTTGCATGCTAGGAATAGGTCATATATCAGTGTGCAACACTGACATACAATAAAGTATAAATACAATGTAAGAATAACATTCTTTCTCCTCTCCTCTTCTCATGTTAATAAGGTATTGAGGGGCCATTCAAAGATAGTAACTACAATAAACAGCACAGCAAAGCTTTATGATTATTATATCCGACCAAAAGATCAATGTGATATTAGCATGAAGAGATTGTCACAGTGTCACTAATGGAATGTGACTTCTTTAAGCTAGTTGGTTTGAATACAGGAATGTGAATACATGTCACATAGCTTCCCTTGTACAAGCACAAAATAAAAGGATGTTAAAATATCTATATAAATGTATATACATATACAGCTATATACTATGTATGTACAAATAGATCAACTTAATCTCTGCTGACGATATTTAGGGTATTCTTCTCGCCATAGCCATGGCAACACTCTTATTCACATGTGTACATTCTGAAATGTCCTCTCACAGCAGACCTGTCTGCCTACACATCTCACAGACTTCGGCATATCAACAGCTGAGCTAACACAAAACTGCTAGGAAGCTGCTGGCAGGGAGTGATGATGACATTGACCCTATTCACTCAGCTGCCATTTTGCCCATTCACCATGTGAATGTGGCCGATATAAGCGCAACACAGGGCCTGCTAACGCGTGTCATGAGTGGTCAACGATGACGGTAGAGTGCTTGAAAGTACTCAGGACAATGTTTGTAGCAAATACAGGGAATACAATTAGGATATAGGGGACAGGTAGGTATGGGATTAGAATGTAGAAGACAGGGAGGTATGGAGTATAGGGGACAGGAACGTATGGGTTAAAAGAGACAGGGAGGATGGGATTAGGATACAGGGGACAGGATAACAGTACGTTTTAACAGCGGCGAGCATCAGCCGACACATCGCCCCATCGCCCGAAAAGATGAATTATTTGTATCTTATCGGCCGCCCACTTTTCGACCATCGCCCGTTCGCCTGTCATCGCAGGTAGTCGCCGGGTCCCATATACAAATAATGCACTTCCGGGAAAATTCGTCGCCCGCTGTTAAAACGTACTGTGAGGATTAGGATACAGGGAGGAATGGGATATAGGGAACCGGGTGGGAGGACTCAGCACTCTATCTGGGACTGTAGCTGCCTGCGCAGAGTGAGCGTGCGCCGGTGGAGCTGCTGCATCTGCTGCATGCGATCCCGCTGGCGAGCCAGGTTTTGGGGCATGGGGTAGCGCTGGCAGCCATATAGGAAGCGATAGGGAATGCGTACGTGGCAGGCGGTGGCTCGGCAGCGAGGCTGCGGCATGGGTGGCAGCAGCATCCAGCGCTTCCTCTCTGCGCAGTAGCGGTATGCCTCCTTGCGGTACTGCTTGTCCACGTCGTCACTGTTCTTCCAGCCACCAATAATGAAGACATCCTCGTCAAAGTGGCAGATGGCGGCGCCCTCGATGCTGGTCACCTCCGGTGGCAGGCTCTCCAGGATCTCGTCAGAGATACGCGCATTGATCTTCTGCTTGGCGACCTCATCTCGCACCGTGTAGTTCTTGGGGCAGCAGGAGGCTGTGTGGTAGAAGTTAGTGGAGGCCACGGCCATTTGGAAGAGGCAGTAGTTGTCGATAAGGGGCAGAGAGTCAACATCCTGCCACTGGCGGCTTTCCGTGTCATAGCGGGTGGTCACAGTCTTCAGTCCATCGTCATTGTCCGTGTCGACAGGTGTGCGTGCCGTGACATACACATAGCGGTCCTCCACACTCACTGCCTTCACATCCCGCAGGATCTTTGGTGCAGATTCCAGGTTGTGCCATTTGTCCTGTTCAGGCTCATACACACTCACATCTTTGAAACCTGGGCTGAAGTTACCATGGCCACCAATGCTATAGAGGATATCCTTGATGCAGGTGAGTCCAAAGGAGTGCTTACGTGTGGTCAAGTTGCTCACCTGCTCCCAGGTATTGCGATTGGGGTTGTACCTTTCCACTGTCTTAGCAAAGCCAGGCTCCATGGAGCCGGCAACATAGACATGAGACTCTGTGGTGGCAATGGCATGGCCATCCAGGTGGTTGTGGATGTGTGGAAGATTAACCCAGCGGTCTTCATAAATGAAATAGCCCACACACTCACTTAGGTAGTCCCCTCCCTCCGACACGCCACCCACCACCATGATAACGTCCATGTTCTGGCCGAAGCGAGGCTGGAATGAGGCCATGTAAGAGGACCAGAACTCCATGTCAGCTGACTTGAGGTTCTCAAAACGGATAGCATGGCCCTCCACGGCCTCAGAGACCAGGCGCAGACAAGCCTCATTGGCTGCCACCAGGCGCTCGCTCTTTACCACCCTGGTCAGATAGGTAGGCTTTATCTGGGGCAGCCTGAGGAGACGGAACAACTCCTCAAAATAGCGTCCTCGGTCCTCTGTATTTTTCTGCACCCACTTTACCACAGCCTCAAATAGCACCTCCTCTGAATCCACTGTGATCTCAGCGTCGGACAGCCAGTCACGCACCAAGTGAAAGGGCAGAGTGTAAAACTCATCATCCTGAATGACCTTGTGGAAGTTACGGCGGATCATATCTGCAGCCCTAAGAGCCAGCTGGTCCAGAGTGTACATATGGGCTAGACTGTGCACTGCCACACAGTTGGTAAGGCTCAGCTTCTTCTTCAGGAACTCACCACAGAAGTCCTTCAACTGCAACAGCAGGAACCTATGGTCAATAGAAATAAAATGTCATATAGTCAGACAGTCACCCAAAATATGAGAGGACCTGTGATGTGATGTCATGCTGTACTTAAGCATTAAGGCCCTGCCCTGCCGGAAACAACGCATATGTTTTGACTATGTGATGTGAACTAGGTTTATTTTCTTAAAGTGCTCAGTAGGTTGTGTGGGTCATGCCTGGGGTGACCAACTGACTGACGAAGATTTTGAAGATCCCAAGAACAAAAGTGGTACAAAGTGTTTTCTTGCAGCTACAGCTATAGATAGTACAGTGGTCTCATACAGCTATAGATACAGTAAAGTGGTCTCATGTTTACAATAGGCGAAAATTACAGATATGTACTGCATGCAAAAAACAGCATTGTTCTTGCTCAAAACTGCATGAGATTGGCATAAATACTGTATCTGTATGGAGGCTTGTAGGTATCCATGTAACACATTTACATTCACAAATATTATCCAAAAAGGGGAGAAACCTTTGTAAAAAAAATGGCTATCATTTGGAAAGGTTTTGGGAGTGTATTTCTTAACTTGGTGTTGTTCACTACTGAGGACACAAAGAAAAGAAACCTAATAAAGGCTTCATTATACAATAATGGCCATAACTGCCTTTTTTTGCTATGTTTCGGCGGAGCAGACCTCTCATTCTGTGGACCTTAATAACCAAATTAATAGAAGAAGAAAAATCACACCTGTGTGAAGTGAGGGGTGCTCTTATCATCGTACATCATGCATCATCTCATACTGGCCAATCAGAAATGCCTGTTGCCTGTTTTGGTTAGCTGATTTGCTCGTTTACATATGATGTAAATCTTCCCTTCAACGTCAATGGCGTTTAATGTTTTGATGTGTAATTTACGTCATATTTAGCAGAATTTTGTCCGTTCATTGTCAATGGGAAATCTTGAGACGTGTGGGTACAAGATTTAGCTGACATTTGACCTGAATTCCCCTTTCATTGTCAATGGCAAATCTTGAGACGTGTGGGGACAAAAGCTGTTTATAGAAACTACAAATAAAAAGTAGGGCATGACATGACAGCACAGGTCGAACCCTTTTCTTGAGTTTTTGGGCCTGTGGCTCCCCGACTAATACAGTTAGACTTTTGCCAATCAAGCATGAAGCATCAATGAGGACGAGGCACGAGGTCAACCAATTAAACTGTAGTGTATACTAGTCTATAACTATATAATAATGCTTCAAGTTTGACTGATTAGGAAAACACCAGTGAGTATGTTAGATTCAAATATATGCCATCAGCCATGATGATCAACCACAGCCCTTATGTCAATAGATCAGCCATTGTGGGATTATCTTGATTTGGGATTAGATTAGATTTCTTATTTTATCAGTTAATGGTGCGCACACACACAAGCACATACACGTGAGGTTAAACATACCTATCAGCTAGTTCCAACACTTCATGCACATTGCAGGTGCTCACGCGTATTTCTCCAGTATACATATACTGGATGACACTTTCCACCGTCTCCGCATCTGGTCCCAGCTCTGAGCTCCATTCTTTCATCTCAACCCGTCCGGACAGCGATTCGGAGAACTGTCCTCCCAGCAAGGGTGTGAAATAGTCAGTGGCCGCGGCCAGCACGGAGCGGTGGGCCGAGAACTCACAGCTCTGGACGTTCCCGGCGGCCGCCCCGCTGCTGAAGGCCAGCGTCACGTCGCAAAACAAGCCCTGCTTCCTCTGGTCGTTCTGCCGGCGCGACAGCTCCGAACAGTGGGAGGAGGAGGTGAAGTCCTCGGCCTCTTCCGCATCGCCGTCTCCGGCGAGGGCGCTGGGCGTGCTGGTGCCGCTGCTGCTCCGCGAAGAATCCTCTGTATTAGGGGCTACGGCTGCCATTGTGCCAGTGGACCCAGAAATATTGGAATTGCGGTGAACTCGCGGACGAAAGACGACCGCATACGCATGAATTCAAAACAGAGGACGACACTGAAGTCAGTTCCGTCTTCGACTCATACGTGCGTGTATGTAGGTGACGCTAGGTGACGCTTAAAATAAAGGGGGAATGACAGCTTTTCCTCAAACCACAAACGGAATGGGAATATTATGGGATCATACGTCTTTTTGCCCTTTGATTATTATTACATGTAACATTTCAACTAAAAATGTTATTCAGTAGCTGTATCTGGACGTTTTAGAATCAAATTTCGAAGCAATAAATAATTAAAAAAGCATCAACTGCCTTATTTAGTAAATGAGTGACATAGTGTCTGAAAATCACAATAGTTTATTTATTCTCATATGACGTCTGACATTAGGGTTAGTAAACAAACACAATTTACTGACATGCGCAGTGTGTTCGCAGTGTGCTAAGGGCTTTATGGTTGGCATGACAACAGTCGTTCCCCCTTAAGCGTTGCCCTCAGTTTAATTTCAGACTTCAAGCAAAATCATTTAGTTCTTATTAAGCAAATAGCTTTTTGCGTGTAGTCTACGGGTCTTTCATAGGAGGTTCACTTCAGACAGTTTATTCTTTTTATTGTAGGACCCGTCACCTGCTGGCTGATTGATTGCCAATTTGCCATCTATAAATAGGCCTACATATTTATCAACGTGATACCATGAATTATTTCTCTCTCACACTCGCATTTATTTCTACTTGGAATAAATAAGATAATATAAAAAAAATACAGCAAGTTGCATATATTTTATTTTACTAATTTACACAATTTATACAACAAGTTTGAACAGAGATATTTAGCTCACATAACCAAAGTTAAAACAGTTAATACAAGACAACACAGTTTTAAGACAAAAGGTAATGGTTGGCCACAATAGCAGTAACATGTTAATTGTGAGTCATTCCTGGTGAGCGGGGATTTTCTGGACCTCATACATCTGCAACAAGTATGTAGTTTTACATTTTAATAATTATCTAGTAATTAATCACGTCAAAGTTGAATCTACTGTATGGTAGCCTAGATTCCTTTTGAGGAATTGCATATTTTATGAAAATAAAAGGCTTAAAAAAATAAACGAGACCAACCTAATAAAAAATGAGCAAAAACAGCAAATGGCACTGCGTACTAGGAATGACTCAAATACACCTCAGCCAATGCAACAAAAACCTTACAGAACATAAAATCAAAACCGTTACATTCTTGTACCTTTTTTTACCGTCACAACATCTATACATAAATAAAGCTCTGATCTACAGTATGTTCCATCTAAAACAATAGCTAGACAGACATTATTGCACAACGGTCAGTCTCATCCCTTATGTTTCTGATATGGCACTGAGACAACGAAGAAAACCGCACGGAGACACAATAGTCTGTGATACAGACAAACTAGCTTTACATTATGTTGTAATATTTGAGGCAAATCCAAGTACTTCACTGTGGTAGCTAAAAATAAGTAAACATTGTACTCTCAATCGCCACTGTCCAAATTCTGGTCTCAGAAAATAAAAAAAATATACAGTGAAAACCACAGTTGACATTGTTGTAAAAGTATAAATTACACTTTACAACACAAAGGGCCAAGAGTCCATCCATTTTACTTCCAAATAATCTCCCTAGTTCAGATTCTGCATTTGTCTCAGATGGGCCTTGATTGTTCTGTGGGCTTTGCCATTATTCTCAGGGCTGCAGCACTAGCTACTTAGCTAGTGATAAAGACTAAAACCAATAAACCATACCCTTAAAACTCCTATTTTTTGATATTTGAAATTTACAGCTACAGTATATTAATAACATCTTCCCTATATATTGCTACCACTTTGGGTAACAGATCACAGTACAAGGGGAGTTACAGGGGCTGAGGTGAGTGCTGGCACTTTCTGGTTTGGTCTCATTGTTTTACATGGACATGTGTTCTGGGAGCACATAGGAGATGTCATCCCAAGGGTGACGGTACAGACCCTGCTTCAGCCTCTTCTGGTCCAGGTAGTGTCCTGAGAAATGACAAGATCATCATACATTATCATGAGTGTTTCTTGCATCTCAAATGTTACAATACAATGAGTGTTAACGGAGGACAAAACAACAGGTCTCACCAATGAATCCCATGCTGCGTCCCAGGACAAAAATGCCATTCAGAGCACCAATCTCCACAAACTCATCAGCCTCATCCCTGTAGAAAACAAAAGAATAAGGAAACTCTTGCACAAAATTTGCATCTAGAATGACATGGTCAACATCAGTGTTGACTGGTTCACAACACCATGAATCAGCCCCTCTCTATGATTTACTTTGAGGGTAATAAACGGAGTACATTATGATCTCATGGAAGCTCTTTCTATGATTACTACCAATTTCCCTGTGCCTAGCCTGTGCCGTCAGCCATGACATACGAATACGTCAAAATAATCTATGATGTATGACAGTTTCTGCAAGATCAGAAGCCCATTGACTTCCATTATACATGTAAAGTTAAATATAAAAGTGTTCCCTCTGTGGGCACCAATGGCCTAGTGGTTATGTCTCATACCACATATATGCTCTAATTTGCCTGGGAAGCAAATTAGATCGGTTTTATGATCCGGTCGGTAGCGGTCATGTTATAGTCATTGATTTGTAGTTATCAGGCAGGAAACCTCAAAGCGGAATCAGAAGTACCCCAAATCTTTGTCATTGTCATAAAATGTAAAAATCAAGTACCCCAAATTCCCCGTGATCAAGGGTGTAATTTTAGGGCCTACAGTATAAAAGCCTTGATGCGGCATATGAATCCAACACGTTTCTTCAAGTACATCTTGGAATAAGATGTAAGGGACCAAAACAAAGCAACACTGAAAAGGCCGTCTAGACTGGATCACACAGCGATTTAGCACGATTTAGACACGAGATTAGGCTCTAATGCAGTCTGACAGCAAATTGTGGGTTTGATTCCCAAGCCAGACGACCATAGCTGCGTTCTGTCTCGCTCTCCCTGTTTCCTGTCATTCACAACTGTACAAAAAGTGAGATGGGCTTGTGAGATCAGCTCTGGACACATCCAGCCCTCCTCTAGACAGCTCGTCTTTGAGGAGCCACGTCATAAAAATAAGTAACTGGCACTTTAAAGGCAGATGGAATTTATTATCCTACCTTGTGAATCCGTCACAGGTCCTGAGCAAATCCACAAAGGCGACACCAATGAAACCATCCACATTCAGGATCAAGTTGGGCTTCTAATAAAGCAACAGAAGGAAAGAAACATAATTTAGGATGTACCACTGACATGGTGACCACAGACCTGATGAGGCCTGATGAAGAGTTGAAGCTCATAACATTACAGGTCTGTGGTGGAATCAATCGTGTAAATCTAGATGCAAGTCAGGCATTACTGTTTGGATGCGTGTACTTTTTAAACATTGGAAGGGCATTGAAAGCCGACTCATTCTTACCTTGGAAGTGGTGATCTTCTCCACATCTAAAGCATAGTCCAGAAGCGCGGTGGAAGGGAAATGCTGCTTCACAAAGTCCTTCAGGATCTGCACTCTCATGTCTGGGTTGTTGATCTGCACGCACACACGTACACTTCTTGAGATTTGTAGAGAAAAAAAAAACATGTATAGAAGAAGCACACAAACTGAAGGACGCTTGGCACTCACCGACTTTACCCTGTGACCGATGCCCATGATCAGATTGCCTTCCTTCTTCATTTTGTTGACAAACTCCATGGGCATCATGCTACTATCAAATGCATGGCTGAACTGCTTGGCTGCAGCATCCAGAGCACCTCCAAAACGATCACCCTGAAAAGCCATGGCAGGAAAATGGAGACCTGAGGACATTCTCCCAACTTTTGTCGTCAACATTGTGTCGAGTAAAAAAAAAAGCGCATCTACATTGCATAACCACTTCCAATCCTGTTCACACCAAACACGATAACTATAACAATGATTATGTGAATGTCCACACTGATTAATGATAATGTTCTGTAAACAGTGGCGCCAACCACGCACTGCACAGTCCAGCTGTGTCAGAGGCAGAGCTCACTGCACAGTCCAGCTGTGTCAGAGGCAGAGCTCACTGCACAGTCCAGCTGTGTCAGAGGCAGAGCTCACTGCACAGTCCAGCTGTGTCAGAGGCAGAGCTCACACAGGGTTGTGGTGCTGAAAGACGCATGCAATAGTTTAGAGATTATCTGGCTCTGATGATTGATAATAAGAGGAGAGATTGTTGTAGCCTACCTGAGGTAGTGCCAGCTAGCGTTAACTATTCATAATCCTCTCTCCGTTATCTCTTCAGTTATAAAGTAAAATGTTTTTTTTTTAACTGGTAAACATTGTAAGGGGACAATGTGCTTAAGTCATGAAGTACCTTGTGGGTGTGAGATTTGCTAATAATACTGCCACATGAAAATGATGGCTCTGGTTGAGCAATGTCTTACAATGGTGAGGAGTCCAGAGGTAAGGCAGGAGATCAGATCTTTGCCAGCACGGGCACAAACGATGGTGTTGTGGGCACCAGAGACGGCAGGGCCATGGTCTGCAGTCACCATCAGGCACATCTCAATGAACTGACAGGCGTACTTGGGCAACCTACACATGGAATTGGACATCAATTCATCTATAATACATGTATACGTCTTTTGTTGTGAGTTATGTCAAGAGTTTTCAATGGCAATAGGCTCTATATGCACACTATTTTGGAAACAACTCTCCCTACTTCCGGGCCTCTTCAGACTTCCTTCAAGGCCGTTATCGATGATACTAAGTCCATTTGGCGTTTTTTTTTAAATTATGTCCTTTTCTGTAATCTTCTTAAACTGCCAATAAAGTATTCTATCTATCTATCTATAATTGACCTATAGCTAAGCCCCTCCCCAAACTGATATGGTCCAATCACAGCTAAGCATAACATAACCTCTCCACCAATAGTTTTCCTATATGATAAAACGTTGTTTTAAAAAAGGAAATGTCACACATATTTTTCCAGTGCATATGGTAGGCCTTGTTGACGGATTTGGAAGAGGTCTAGTTAAAAAAATTAACCGGTATTTAATGTGTAAAAGTAAAATCCATGATATTTACATTGGAATGAATGAGCCTGGCTAGAAAGTGTCCAAGTGGGAGTGTCTAAGTGGTGCTAAAGGTGAATTAAGGCTCTGTTTCATTTAGTGTTCAGTTGTTCTCAAATTCTCTCATTTCAAGGACCCCCATAACTCTAAGTGTACAAATGGAACCAAATGGACCTGTAAAATGGAACCATTTGGGTTCCATTTGTACACACTCATACAGGGTCATTTGGAACCCACTTCTGCCCAGAAGTGGGAAAAGCTATTTCCAAAATGGCGTATGTGCATAGAGCCTATTGTTGGTTTGAGAAGCTGACCTCCTCTGGAACCAGAGCAGTCCCAAGGTTCCCCCCACTCCCATCTCTGACTTAAAGACCTCAGTGATGGGCATGCCTGCGTAGATCAGCTCCTGACCCCTCTCGTCACAGATACTGCTCATGAATGAGGCTGGCTTACGGATTAGACCCAGCTCCTGCAGAAATGGAAGGAAAACAAAAAAATTGAAAATATCACTCAAGGCACCTTCGTTTTCCATCTATTCCCAAGTAGCCTGATCTGAAATAGTGAACTCTTAGATAAAAAGGCCCACCCATCATATTGATCTCACAGAGAAGTGATTAAAGTCTGATTTATACTTCGGATATTTCTGCCACAGGTCAATGTCAGGCTCACAATGCATTGCATCGCGTGGTCACACTGTTGTACAATGAAGTATAAATTAGGAAATACCTACCCGTGCCCAGGAGTAGTCCATTGGTACAGTGGGAGGGGGCACTTCTGCTGCTGGCACAATGACTCCCTTGGAAACAAGGTCATCATACACCGATCTGCACAAAGAAAAAGCAAACCTAAAGAACTTTGTCGACATCAATACATCTATTCACAGCTTTGGTCATACATAAACATTGACCATTTTACTGGCCACATATACCATGTTAACGTTAATGGCATTACTCTAGAGAAAAAGGTAAATGAACACCAAATCTTTAGTCATTAAAACTTGACCAAACTTACTGGAATAACTGAGTCAATGTTGGCTAAACATAATGTCCGTAGTTAAGAAATCATGGTTGAATTTAGTTCATAAATCAATCCTTTTTCTAGGGACCGGTTTCGTCTAGTTTCACTGTATTGAATTAAGCAAATGTCAAGTCTTTGCATGTTGATTTTCACAATGTGCTGAAATGAATGGTATCCAGTGGCTTCCTTGAAAAGCAAACAAACTATGGTATGTATGCTTTCAAAAATGTTTGGTGTATGTCAAGTATACCTTGAGCTGCAGTGAGTCAAGGGGGTCTGAACATAGTCATACAGTACATGTGCTGAAGAATATGGATGTTGACATATGTAGGAAGCATGTCTGTGTGTTTGTGACAGTACTGACTTGATGACCTCTCCCAGCTCGTCAAAACTCTTGGGGACGAAGGCACCAGCCTCTTTCAGGGCCTTGTTCTTAGCTACTGCCGTCTCAGAGGCCTGGTTGGCACAGGCTCCAGCATGGCCAAACTGGACCTGGGGGACAACAATGAGCGAAATGGATCAACTACCGATTGAAAGACTTGCTCAATATGCAGCTGTTTTTGAGTGGTGCAACCACTCCAAGGAACAGGAAACAGGAAAACAGGGAAAACAAGGAAAACGTCGATCAGTCATAATAAAGTGTTCCTACGTCTCATCATAAGAAAAACACGACAAAAGTCAACAGTGCAAAGCCAAACCAAAAAAGTGTCCAAATGTCAATGAATCCAGATTATGCTTTATGCTCTCACCTCAGAGGAGAACATGGTGGCACAGGTACCAATGCACCAGCAAACCACTGGCTTTGTGATCCTGCCTGCCTTTATACCCTCGCAGATCTTGTATTCTTCTGTACCTCCGATCTACAGCAGGGGTGGGAAGGTCACAGACAATAATAGTGTCAACTAATTTGTGCACAATGGCATTTGTAGAAGTAGTGTGTCTGTTAGATCACAGGTTCTGAATGTGTCTAGGGGGTTCCAAGGGTCCACAACTAAATGACTAATTATATGGAATTGGAGTC
Source organism: Protomyctophum bolini (assembly GCF_963924005.1). Lineage (NCBI taxonomy): Eukaryota > Metazoa > Chordata > Actinopteri > Myctophiformes > Myctophidae > Protomyctophum > Protomyctophum bolini. The sequence continues at coordinate 29,252,982 of NC_137872.1, forward strand.
CGTCTGTAACTTAATGGATATCAAACAGGGGGTCCTCGAAATTAAAGCACAAGGACACTTTAGTAGAGGTTTGGGTTGTGTAGTTACCTTGTCATGATGTAACTAGTACAACTGGCTAGATATACTGCTCTGTTGCGTAGAAATTAATAGAAAATTGTCTCCTTGACTTGAATTACAATGTAACTTCTCTCAAAGTCACTCTTTTAGCACATAAACCCCCCCCAAAAAAGGACTATTTTTAGATTACCGATTAACGGCCCAATTAGACTAGTAAACCATGACACACGGCATGACACAACCAAAACCCACACTTTAAAAAACCCACACTTTTAAAGGGTTCAGGACCGTGTTAGTTTATCAACTAACCTCTCCTAATACAACAATCATCTGCACTCCTGGACTGTCCTGGTAGCGCAGCACGTGGTCTGTGAACACAGACCCGGGGTATCTGAGGAAATAAAAAAGGGTCCAGCATAAAGCCTCCTTTACGGTCCATTGCACGATGGTGTCGCTTTCAGAAATAATAAATTAAGCTCGACACATCGATTGTGACACACTGCAGAGGCCAGACAGTTGCATACCTGTCCCCACCGATGGCCACACCCTCAAAAACACCATCTGTGGTTCTGGAGATGATGTTGTTGAGCTCGTTGGACATCCCTCCAGAGCGGGACACGTAGGCCACGCTGCCTGGACGGTAGAGTTTAGAGGCAAGGATGTTATCCAGCATGCCCCCCGTGTTCCCGATCTTAAAACAGCCTGGCTTGATCCCACCAACCTGGATTACGGTGCAAACGTCACTTATATGGGTCATATACAGATCTGTTATTTGGTTGCCATTATGCATAACGTACTGTGACATGCAACGTTGTGGAAATTAAGATCCAAGATGGACTTACTGTCGCTGGCCCAATGATGGTGACTCGTTTCTCATCTGCAGCTTTGATGATCTTCCTGGTGTGAGCTTCAGGGATGCCCTCAGCAATGATGGCGATGGTTTGAATCTGAAAGCAGTTGTGTTATTATAATGCATCATTTAAAAAGTTGCACCACCATGCGCCTCCTATGCATGGCGTCAACATCTGCGCCGTAGAGGTTATTATTTGTCACCTGTGCATACTGCAGGGTTTCCATGGTGCTATCATAAGCAGATCTCAAGGAGGCAAAGCTGATGAGCACATCCACATCCGGGTGCTTCTTCATGGCGTCTCCCATGTTCTTATAGACGGGTATCAGGATCTCCTTGTGACCCCAGTAGAACTTCTGTTTGTGATCTCCACTGAAACACACATTCAGCAGAGTCAGTCATGTGTGAAGCCTCTGCACAGACATAGGATGGTTGGCTGGTGGCTGGAAATGACGCTCGCATGCGGCTGCAACTTGCAGCACCGGCAAAGCGTTTCCGTTTTAAGTCGCCACAGCGAAAAATCTTCATCAATGTCTTCATCGTTATGCTAACATGCTGTCTTCATCAGTGTAGTTACTGTAGTGTGTCAAACTCACAGATGTTATAGTCAGATGGTTGATTGATTGAGGGAACATTTTGCAGAATTACAGTACATTTAATCAATACAAAGACTGTTAACTGTGAGTGGACGACCCAATAAAGCATTACAATTACACAAGAGGGTCCACCTTGTTCAATTAAGCAAATATGAATTCTCCGGATACCCCTCAAGGACCTGCCAGACCCCACATTTAGAACCAACTGCCATAAAGAGATCCTGCTCAATTTTAAATACACGAGCAGTGGCACTTACAGCATCACCACAGAAGCAGGACAGATGGCGTAACACTCACGTGAACGGGTAGACCATGGCTGCGACGGATGGCTGTTCTCTGGAGCAGACATAATCAAAGTCCATCATACCCTGCACCGCCCTCGTCTGCATACCCCACACGATAGTCTTGGTGTGCTTGCCGAACAGACTGGTTCCCTTGGCTACGTGGACAGGTAAACATAGTAACTGATGGTGAGTAAAGTGTGAGCCATCATTTGATTGAGACACACACACACACACACACATGGGTGGTTGAGTTTTAACATGATATAAAAGAAAATAACTTTCTTTTGCAAGTTGTATGCAGTGCTCAATTTGTAAATTAGATGCTGGAGCTCATGAACCTGTTAGTTTAGTTATCAGTTTGTTATGAACACACATGCAGAAACATGTCATTTATATAATCACAGATAGATTAGTAACTAAAGTGCTGTCAGTTCACTGAGAGACTGCAAGTCTCAGTTGTCCAAGAGGGGGCACTGTGCCACCTAATCATAATCTTGACTTGTATAATTACAATGCCATCCAATGCATCCTTTGTGTAACAATTTAAGAACCCAAGGCTCAGTTTTCAGTATGTATTGATTTCATAATCCCAAGAAGCAAATTGTCGCGGTCTGTGGAGGGTGGACTGGATCTGCACAGCAAAATCTTCAGTGTTAATGTATTCTAAGTGTACATGTGTACGCTCTCAAGAGTTAAAACCATCTGAACCACGGCATGCCCAATCTGGGGAGAACACTCGCCCCAAAACAGTCGTGATCTTGTAGATCGGCAATCTTTGATGAAGAAGTTTAGTGAACAGGGAAACAAGTGTTGCAAGAATAGAGTGGTTAACACTGAGGTTTTTCTCACCAACAGCAGCACCGGTCTTGACTTTCTTGGCAGGCGACCCTTCTACTCTAGAAGTGTTCTCAGAGAAGGATGCGGTCCTGCTGGATGCTGGGGTCTGTAAACACAAACGAGAGAAGATCAACAACGGACTGCACTGCTGTGAGCTCGTAGATTGGTGATTTTGTTCAAGTACAGCTCAGTGTATATTGATTAACGAGATCCTATTTGACTTGGCATTTTTACTTTTTGGTATCGCTAATAAATGATTGCTGAACAGTTATGATAATATTCATCCAATAAACTTTTTCTGCTATGTTTTACTGTTATGGTGTTTGACACACCCATTTTGCCCCAGAGATGATCAAATGACTAGTGCCATGTCAAAATTGATTAAATAGCAAAAAGAGGGAAGGAAATAAAACAATAATCAGGAGTAAATTCCTTCCAAAGGAACAAAGCTGCACACATGATCACATATACAGTAACTACAGACACAATCACGCACACAGAAATGCTTCTCTGAAAGCCTGTACATGCACATTTTTAATGGAAGCCTCCAGGGTAAAGCAGTCCATTCTGCCCAGACAGCCATTTCTACCAGAGCATTACACAACAGTCTCCCATGCACTTACATACGACGTCACTACAAGGCCTGCTTCAGAGAAATTAACCAAGAGGTAACCACTTACAGTAGGGCTGGGCAATATGTTGATATATCGATATTGTGATAAGAGTAACGAGACTAGATTATCGTCTGGAATTTTCAAATGAGTAATATTGTGATGTGGCATAGGTGTTGTCTGTTCCTGGTTTTAATCACCTAAGCCTTATTTTATACTGTACTTCGCTGTGAGCTTGTAGATAGGGGGCAGTCTTTGTTCATTTTTTAAAAGATTTGTTTTTTCTGGCTTTATTGATAGTATCAAGTGAAGATAGATAGGAAAGAGGGGGAGAGAGAAAAGGGGAGAGACCTGCAGCAAAGGTCGTCATGAACGGGACTCGAACACGCGATGCGATGTCAGGCCAGAGCCTATATGTAATGTAATGCGCCTGGACCACTTGGCCAGCGGGCAAGCCCAGGTCAGCCCAGGCCGTCTTTGTTATTTAAGACACCTGAGGCCGAATCTACAAATGCCTTCTAAATCAGTAGTTTTCAAACTTTCTCGTAATTCTAAATTATTAACACTTTCAAGATTTTCCAAAAACATACAAAAATAGCAGAAGTACAAGCTCACAGCTTGTACATCTAAGACAAGAAAACTGATATTGTCATTACAATATTATCGTCATAATATTGTGCCATATCGCCCAGCCTCATTACCACATGCAGATCTTTTGTTCACATGTAGACTTGAGTCGTTACATAACAAGTGGTCATATCATGACAGCCCGTTGGCCAACATATTACATGCCATACCGATGAACTCCCACTGGAGTTGAGGAGGAAGTTCGCCGTGTGAACAGCCGCAGGAGGCTCATGGGGGATTGGTCGGTGACCTAGAGCCATGCCAACAATGGCGGTCATGTGGGTTTCCGTGCCGAAGACATGAATGGGAATCCCAGTGGTCTTACCTATTGAGAGCACACAAACATTTGGCGTTATGACAAATGAGCAGACATGCATTTGATGAAAAATAGACTGGCGTGAATGAACAGCGTATGCGAGTGCACATACCCACTTCTCCCATGACCCTAAGACCCTCCTGGTAATTGGGACCACCACGGCGAACAAAAATGGTGACCTCATGCTCTTTTAGAGGCCCCTGGTAGTCTCTGATGGCTCTAACAATCCCCTACAAAAGAAAAGAAAATGACAACAGATGACAATCTGAACCACAGATAAGTTGTAGTTGTTGTAATACTCTGCAAATGACACCTCAGTGTCTACCTTAAATGTAGCTGCGACGTTTGTGAAGTTTGCAATGCTTCCTCCAATGATGAGAACCTTTCCTGTAGGCAAGGAATTGATTGCTCAATGAATTGACTACAAATCCAGTGCACTTATAAAAAAGGGGCATGAAACCATAGGCTGGTATGTGAAAACAAACACAGTATAAACACAATAATAAGTGCTCACACAAACATGATCTGAATGCCAACAGACATAAGAAATCATGCAGCCCGTCATGTTTGTCCCTGCTGTAGTAACCTGTGGAAACCGAACTACACAATCAGCCTATGGTTTCATCATCATTTAAGTGAGTATAGGACTCAAAGCTCATCTCTTACCTTCACGGTGTTTCTCTCGGGTCATCAGAGACAGGATGGTCTTGGCATAGTCATAGGTCTGCTGTTCGCTAGGTGCTCCTGAATATTCCCCATAATTAGCCAGCTCATCGACCCCGCCCAGATCACAGATGGTGTCACTAAGACGAAATATGAAGTATTTATTAGTTATCCATCGAAAGAAAAACACAGCATAACTAGAAAAAGTGCTCCTCGGATCACAAGTCTCCGCCAGGTCAGGTAGGTTATTGTGACCTCCTGGTGGCGCTATAATAGGCCAATGTGAAAAGGGTTGGATTTTTTCCTCTGCCTAGTGGGAATGTGTGTTCAGAGTTTCAAAACAGACCAATATTACAAACTTTGGAAGTTAATGTTAGCCAATTAGGATGGAATATGAAATATCAGATCCGTCTTGATCACATGACTATAGAAATACTGTATACTTATGTGTGATTTTTGGACAGAATCTGAAGGAGTGATATAAAAAAATGTGTTTTACAAAAGTAGGCCTCTTGGTGGCACTTTAAAAAGCAAATGTTAGAAGTTTTTTCTTGGCCTTTAGGGAGTGCAAAGTTTCACGCAGATCGGTGCAGTTATAGATAAAAAAACGCAAATCGGCCTGTTATAGCACCAACATAAAGCTGATTTAAAAGATTTCATTTGACCTCAGCCTAGTGGGAATGTGGGAATTCTTCACAGAAATTTGAAGCTGCATTCATGATTTCAGGCATTTTGTTCAAAACGGACCAATCCTGCAAACTTTGGAAGGCAATCTTAGCCAATTAGTATGGAATATGGAAAATCAGACGGATCCGTGTTGATCCGCATTCCACCGGACACTATAAGTGCTCTCTTCCGTTATTTTTCAAATTAATAATGTAACAGGAAAAAATAAATTAAAAGAAATACCAGTACACAAGGGGAATAATTAGTCACAGCTCGTGAAACTGCAGCTTACGCTTTGCGTACTTTGACAGACAGACTAGCACAGGAGACATCACTCCTGAATGCCTCCTGCAGACTCTGGCAGCAATAGCATCATTAGAGAATCCAATTTAGCTGGCAGACAGAGTCAAGCACAGCTGCTGTACCATCAATCTCACTATTGCACAAGTGGCGTACTTTCCCCCAATGCTAAATTAAATTACACATAGCATGATCGAAATAAAGGAAAAGGCAGGGGACAATTTACGAGGACCATACGAACGACCTAAATAGATTATATCGTTTGTAACTGTTATTCATGTTCTTCATGAGTCGAGTACACGACCGTTTTACCTGTAAACCACTGATGCACCACCTCCTGCCACCATGGTCCAGATCCTGCCACGGGGGTTGAGCAGGGTTAGCTTGAGACTAGCACCGCTCTTAGCATCCAGATCGGCAATATAGGCCTCCTGTAACAGATAAGGGGATTGGTTGGTCAGTCAGTCAGAGGTTAGACTAGAGGACTCTTATGTAAAGAACGGAGGAAGAGGGTTGCTAATTGTGGTTGCAATCAGGGCAGACACTGTACGAGGCCCACTTCATGATTGCGGATGTAGCCACACTTTAACAGAGTCAGACATTTCGGAAGGAAGCCTGTGTGACAATACAAAATCACACCTGTGTGAAGAGAGGGGCGCTCTTATCATTATAAACTCATGAACAACTGAATTTATGTGATGGTTGGCTAAATGTATGTCATATTTGGCAGACATTTGACCTAATTTCTCCTTTAATTGTCAACGGCAAATATTGAGACGTGTGGGGACAATAGCTGTATATAGGAGAGGCTAGCACCCCTCAAAAATATGGAATTGAAGATACAATATACGTATGGTTTAACACTGGGACAAAAATGTTAGGATTAATCCGATGCCCATCGCTACTCGTTTGTGACAACCAGGGCCACAGCTGGGGACCAGAGTGTAAACACAACCAATCAAAGGCCCCTGCTGACCGTCATCTCCACCCAGCCCAGAGTTACAGCAACCCAATTAGATAAACCCATCTGGTACCCAGGCGGTCTGCCTCAAACAAGCTCTTCCCCAAACAACATACCTGCAGTGCACACATACTGTAAATGTGACATGCAAGCATAAAACCTTAAAGCAAAATATTCAAAGAATTAATTCAATTATTCATTCAAGATGTATTCATTCTTGAAATTAGTAGTTAACACTTTCAGCACCACCTGCTGTTTATTTGAAATGACCGCAGGCAGCCAGCTATATCCAGTCTATTACCATATCCAGTCTATTATTATATGCCAGTATATTACCGTCAATACAGCCCAATACAACGGGCAAAAACTTTTTCGAGCAGAAGCCGACATGTGTTAGGTTTCACAACAAGCGGTAACATGGCTGGCGCGATGTGATCAGAAATCACTGTTTACATGGTACCGATATAACCCTTAATACTATACGCCATCTGACGGGTTTGGCGACCTCCGGGGCCTTTTGGCGTCCATCGTGTTAAACACATTTGCAGGGATAATGAAAGTCAACACATCCAACTCCAAGAGTGTACAAATGTAGTTAGATTTGTACTCCTAGTTCAATTACACTCTTCACAGCTTGTGAAGCTAGAATTCAGATTCAGTGTCCCCGACTGCCCAAGCAAAGGACACTTCATAACAACCCGGTATTTAGTATCCAACGAGACAACCTTTAGTGGAGGAGGGTACGTCTGCACAGAATGAGTCATAAGGGCTGATTAACAGCTCTGCTATTAGCTTTCTCCCAAGCAATTCCATGCGGGGCGCCAGGCCAGGGACACAAAGCACAGAGTCAAGAGGAATAAAACAGTCATGCTGAGGCCATTTCGGTAGGAAGTACCAACTGGATTGCAGACTGTGACGCGAGGAAATATGAATTCACACAACCACAGAAATTACAAGAAAGAATTATTCACAAATACAACACCACCCCCCCCCCTACTCCTTTGAACATACATAACATGACATAACAAAATAAACAAATCACTCAATGCTGCTGGATGAGAATCTGATGCATGGCTACAGTACTCTTACCTCAGGATAGGCCTCTCTGCCGAAGGGGGGAGGGAACTCCACATCTCCCCACTTAGCTTTGCAGATGTAGTCAGCCGTGGCATCAATCTTGGCTGCCATGTCGAGCACATACACGCCGGCCTTGGTAACCACTGATGGAGTGGAGAGAGAGGTCAGAGTGAGACATATGATGGGTGCAATATCAGAGATGGATAATTAAGGTGTGTTACTAAGGCCTGGGAGCCACATCCACCACACCTACTGATATTTACTTGGATTCAGGTCTGAGCTAGTCTCTCGAGACATACTTTGTCCTTTTTTTGACGATGGGTTCTCAGATTGGGTCTGAGCTAATGATCAGATGAGTGGTCTTCCGTTTGAGCTAGCATCCACTGCATCCCTTCCTCAACCTTCATTAACCACTTAAGCTCCATGTACTTTGTTAACCGGGGGCCCCCCCAGCAGTCGGTACCTGGTCCCCTCCCTTTTTCCCTCGACACAAAATCACTCCAAAAATAGCAGATCGGTAAGCTCACAAAAACGTTGGTTCATGTGGGAGGCAAGATAGATCTTTTGTTGCATGTATTCTATCACAGCATTTGGACCACTTTGCTGTCATTACTGTACTGTACTGTACTGTACTGTACTGGGAAAATAAGAGGACCATCATGCCCACCCACTGGGGACACACCCACCTTCCTGCTCTCCCTGTAGGAGGTGTAAGACATAGGGATGTGGTGTGGGGGGATGTGGTGTAGGGGAGATGGGGGGGGGGGGGGGGACATCAAAGCATGGAGATGCAGTCTAAGCAATCCCTGCCACCTCCACATGAGCAGCTGCCAGCGGGCATACTAGTGCCCAATTACTCCATCATAAACACGCACTGCCATTATCAAACAGCAGGGGGATGAATTATTTACCTTTTTCTCCCCCCCAGTGTTATATGTAGGGAACCAACTTCAGATCCTTGATTTGGTACTAAGATTATTATTTCCGTTTGATGTCCGCCTTCTAATTCCATAATTACACATTTATGATCGCTATTTTTAAAATGAGTACGATGACGTTGATGAACCCATTAAGGAGGAATTGCTTATTAGACACAGAGTGAATCACAGAGCTTGGGGTTGTAGCGTAGATACTAGATAGTGGAATCATGGAGTAGGGGTTGACGTACAAGTCAGGAAAGGTAGAAACTTACCCAATGGGTTAATTTCCAAGTATGTGAAGAACAGGTCTTCATAAAGGTTGAAGAGACCCACGATGAAGTTGGCCAGTATCCTGAAACAAGAACAAAATGCACACATTAGATTCTACTCTGAAGTCTCTACAGCTCTGCTCTACTAAATAATGCTTGTTACGGTTACTGCAAATTCTGCAATGAACTGGGATCATCCCAGTGACAACCGCTAAGGTCTCCTGGTGGGCCCCTGGGTGCCACACATGGTCCCTGATGTGGCTATTCTGAGAGCAGACCCCTCAGCAGTGTTTGTGCCAAGTCTGATGTGGAGCGGAGCAACGGTGCACCTCGCAAGTCTGCACTCTGCAAGTTACGTTTGTGGCGTCCACCATCAACCGTTGGTTGACCCTCTAGCAGTGTTGCATTGCTCATTGCACGCAGTACACAACGTGACGTCTGCCCAAAGATTTGCTCAGGAGCACTCACACACACATGCACTGATTAAGAAGAAAATCAACAAAGTTTACAAAGGCCACTGACTGCCGAGTCACACCAGCTTTAATTAATATAGGGATGAGCCTGGATGCATATCAAATGGTCCATTGTGTGACTTGCTAAATCCTATAGTGTAGGACATGTTAAGAGATGTGCGTGTGATGTCCCACCAAAGATAGAATCACCAATGCAACACTGCCCTCCACGGAATTTTTGTATAGGATGACACTATAGGAAAGGCCACCAAAATCCACAGCGGCCATTGTCTGGGTAGCATGAATATGCACAGTAAATCCCATAGCAAACCAGTAAATTAAAGATGGAGTGCCACGATTTGTTTCCACCATAAAACATGATTATCAGGCATTATAATACAAGAACTTTTTCCAAAAAGTGTACAGTATTTGTTAAAATCATGCTTTTATGTGGACACACCCACCAGTTCATCAAGTATGCCTGGTGGGTGGTGATGGGTGGTGAACTGGTGATCCACCTGAACTGAAGCCGCACCCACAGTATGATAAAGGGGGAGGGGCTGATAGTGTGATGATACTATTACAGTTTATTTCATTGGCCCGTTTGACTGTCAAGGGTTCAGTCTCCAGGAAGAAACCCCAATACAAAGTTAATACACCATTGCACATAAAAACGACTCCAGGGTGTCTAATGAAGTCCTGTCACCTCAGACATATGAAAAACTGGAAAAATACAGAAATGGTGGCACTCCATCTTTAAGGTATCCTGGATTGTGTTCATGAGTAAAGAATTAGATTGCTGAAACAACATTGCCATACCGGTACTCATCTTAGAAACAACTGCTACCATCATTAAAATAGAGACAAGGGGGCAGTAGCAGTCCAACAGCAGCTACAAACCAGCAACAGCTAATTAACTTCAGTGAGTAGCTTTCTCCAGAGAAGGAAAAATCTAATTTGCTCCATCCTCCACCTGTCAAAACAGAGCAGCAACGAATGGGTTTTGGTAGAGGAGGGGGCGGTGGGTCGAGGCGATGCTTTGCCCTTTCCTCCTGCCTGTCAGTTGTGCAGGCAGCTCGGTGCCTTTGTGACCATCCTGTCAGTCCTTCGTCAGTTCTGTGGCTGCCCTCCCTGTGGGGAAGAATCGTGACCCAACCCAGTGACTCAGCTCCTCATCATGTCAGGGTCTGACGGCTGGGTCACGTGGGTGTAATGGGCCCACTCTCAGTTTTGATACACAACAAACAAGCCCGAGTGGAAGGTGAGGGGGGCTGCAGTGAGTAGGGGTTGGCATTTAGAGTTTATGCAGGGCCGTCTTCCTCAATGTCAGCCAAGACAGTGAGACCAGCCAGAACCTGCCGGCTTTAACAAGCACTTCTGGGAAGATGGAGGTATAGTGTTGGGGGGGGGGGCATAGACGATGGACGATATGGACGTGCTCTAAGGAACGGGGGATGGGGTAATCGAAGGAAAGCGCAGCAGAGGGAGTTTGTCATTTGTCTAATGGAATCCCTCCGCCCTTTTCCTCCCCTGCCTCCACTGCAATACATTGAAGTGCTCTCTGCCACTTGTGAGTCTTGTATTTTCCAGAATATTGGCAGCAAAGCAAGCCCCCGAAACATAAAGCAGTAAGACTGCCCAGTCCTGTCTAGCGTTTATAAATAGTATGTGGATAGAATTTATATTAGAAGTATGTATTGCCCATGGTTACATTGCCAAGAAAGTGAAAACATATCATGTCACTACATCATGAAGACAAATAATAATAGCCTTGCACGTAAGTCACTCCAAAGTAAACAGACAAAAATAGCATGCAGGGTGACTGGTCGATTGAAATTAATTTGTTAATGTAACGGCTTCCTCATCTGAATACCTTGCACACATGAGCTGCGCCCAACTCAGAATAGGAGCTATATGGTCATTCACTTGTTATTCGTAGTATTACAATATATACGATGTGTTTTGCCCAACAGTATACTGGAGTGCCATGGTTGTCAATTATAATCACCTGCTATTTGATTACAATCTCCTGTTTGCCACCAAGCTATCGAACGATATGCAATGGGTTTTGTTTTTTTGCATGAGCTGCAGTATTCTTTGAGATGGTGAATTGTGCACTGTGTGTGAATATAACTTCATATGAAAAATAATCCAAATAAAACAGATTTTTTGTTGGCAGCGCCAGTCTTCAATGTAATCTATTTTAGAACATTTTTAAATTAGTTCAAATAGCTGATCTACAAGCTCACAACATGTCGATGCAGATTGGCAAGTTGAACTACTATAAAATGTTTTAAAATAGTAAAAGAATGGCGAAGGAGTTTAGGGATAAGGGATGGCGCAAGATAGGGTCCATGATATATTCAAAGGACACAGCCCCCCCTCTCTCGTGCAACTCACACTTTCTTGTCATTGGGGACATGGGTGAGGAGGTTTGTGATGACAGAATCCTCGCTGATCTTGTCATCTACCGCGACTAGCAGCTTCTTCGCCTTGGAATCCACATCACCAACATCCACCCCTCCCTCGTGGTGAAACAGGAGGTAGTCGCCCTCCCGGGCTGCATACACACACATGTAGAACTCCTCCTCCTGGAGGATGGAGATTCAAACGACAGGACACATTATAATGTGTATTTGAACAGCACAAGGCAGGGTACATGATATGTCTTGATAAGCTCTTATAATGTGTGTAAATAAGTTGTTAGCTGTACATGGAGGTACATGTGTGCCTCACTGCCTTACCTGCTTGTGGGCAACAAAGGGTTCGATGAGGAAGTTCTTTAGGATTCCCTTTGCTTTTCCCACCTGAGGATCAAACAAAAACACAATTTCATCAGAAGCCAGAGAAACATTTGATGCATGGATAATAGAGTCATCGAATAATTGATTAGTTGAATGGCCCTTATAAATAATCCTCATAGTCATAATATGATATATATTATATTATATATATATTATATCCTGTCAAAATGTGTATGTACCACTTATTTCATATTATAAAACAAGTGATTAAGGGGTATGATGTTGCGAGACCCGAAACCCCGATGACCTTGGGATACATCACTGAGGATACGTCCCAGGCGCATCCATTTATGTATGTATTTTGTTATAGTTCTTCTATTTATAGTGACTCATAGGAATAGACTAAGTGACAACCAGGAATAGTCTGGTGACCACCGGAGAGACGGGTGGCAGCCGGAAATTAGACGGCACCCGGGAGCAGTATGGGTTAGCGCCACCAGCCTGTGTCTTCTGTGAGGAAGAAACCCAACAAACCCACGGTGAGGCCTTTAGGAGGGCCATGCAAGCCTCAAGCGGAGCCTGCGGCACCACCAAGGGCAAGGTGGAGCCTGCGGAACCGTTGCGGCTTGAGAATCCACCATTCCTGAATAAAGTGCCTGGTGCTGGGAGTCTGGTGCAACGCACAGGGCCTGACCTGGTGAGAGCAGGAGTGGACCTGGTGAGACGTAGGAGGGGCCCGGACAGGTGTCAACCCACAGAGCCTAGTCCTTCCATGTGCCAGAATGGTACCTCCCAGTCCCGGCAGAGTAGTTCAGGAGGAATGGATTGTGGTTTTTCCCTAATGGGACTTATCGAGGGTAGCTACTGGGACGTAAGTCGGGACTTGATCACTCCTGGCTGGGTCACCTGAGTGAGGGGTATGATGTTGCGAGACCCGAAACCCCGATGACCTTGGGATACATCACTGAGGATACGTCCCAGGCGCATCCATTTATGTATGTATTTTGTTACATTATGTTTCTGAATGTTTGGTCACACTGAAGATAGTTTCAGATAACTTGTGATCACCATTTATTTTGCACTCCATTACCTTACTGTCATTTTATGGTGTAACAGACTACAGACATTAACAATTAATTATGAAAATAAAGGTTTGGACAATGCAAAGATATTAGCAATTATGTCTTCCCAGTGAGACAAACACATCGAAGGTTCACATGCATGCTACAGCCATTTATAAACCATTGGTGTCCAGAACACACAGTAATGCAGACAGTAAACGGAATTTCTATTCAAAATAACAGGGTGAAATAAAAGTAAGATTGTCCCTAGCAATCCGAATGAAGTCAAGCAGAAAGAGTAAAGTGTCGCCATGTATTGCTACAGGCAAGGCCCTGCACACGGCCTGCTCATTTGGAGTGGCTGTCACAATGGTCGTGTTAAATGCCACAAGGCACGAATGAACCAAGAACTGCCAGCGCGCAACCAGCCACAGAGAAGAAAGGAAGGGAGAGGACTGCCAGTTTGAAGAGAACAAATAAAACAGAGCTGATGAGGGGAGAGTAGGCCTTTGAGAATTATATGTTGGAGAGAAAAGTGTGTGCAGTCAAACTAAATTGTTTAGTCACTGGTGTGTTCCCCTAGCTACCACTAGCTCTGTCTTCAAGACACAATACTCAAACACTAGCCTGGGATCCAGACCGATAAGTTCGGTTCGGTGGATTCTTTTCTCACGTCGCAAAGTGAGAAAAAAAGAATCAAATCAGTCTGGATTCCAGGCTACTCAAACACAGCCACAATTATGTTGATGAACTTGATGCCCTGTGAAAAGACTGTTCTGACATACTGTAAACAAGTGACATTATCGCGTGTGGAAGAAACCTCCCACTGTAAAGGACAGGTATAACAAGAATATAGTGGCCTCAAACAGAGGCTAAACACTGTGGATGATGAATACAAAATCAAGATGGCCTCTTATGCATTAATGTTATTATCTTCCATATCTGATATAAAATTTATTATTTTATTTATCTACAACCACAAGGAAAAAACATCAACACAAAGATAGACATGCTATGCTGGCAGACAATATAAATTCATTCATGATTATTTATGGACACTTGTAGCCACTAACAGCTCCATCTCAACCGACTGGTGAATGACGCACCCAGTCGGGCTGCCTGCCTGAATCTATAAGTCATTCACTCTCTCACACGCACAGCTTTATGAACTAGGGTCTAGGTTTATGAGGCGAGCCGCCATCTAAGTGGCAAAGTGATGGATCTGTTGCATTGCCGCTACACCGACTGGACTAAATGTGTTTTCTCACTGGCAGGACTGTGTCCAGCTGACTGATCTACTGGTTGTGTTTGTGAGGGAGCTCCTGAACAAAGCATCCAGCTGTTTGGAAAACACTGCTATAGATCAGGAAAATACACAACACAGAAATCTAAAGGGCCTGATATACTTGTGTGCAAGAGTCACGCCACATATAGCAGATATATAGTACAAGCCCGCAATTCGCCATGCAACGCGAACATGTGAGTTTGTAGATCAGCTCTTCTCGGTATGCGACACTGGTGAGCACTGAGCAACTACTATAAATCCAGCTTAACAATCTAAATGGCGGAAGGAAGGAAACATACATTGATTTAAGGAGTTTTAAATAGGCCGTACGTGTGCGTTTTAGACAGTGCTGCAACTAGACAGTGGATGACTTACTATTGTTTCTTTCATGAGGCGGGTCTTCAGCCATTCTCGGACGCCATCCAGGTCCAGATTGACTCCCACCAGTCCTAGCTTCCCTCGCCTTTTGATCAGCTGGTCAGGTTTCACAACCAGCCTCTGAGGAAAGTAGACAACGTGTTGGCACTTGAGCACATGAACACAGAGATCTCTCTTAGGAACGATGGTAAAATGAACCATTTTATTTAACCATTTAATCTGACCTAAATATGGCACATTTAGTTTTCCCTAGTACACAAAATACACACGATACAAGAAAAATAATGAAAACCGTATTGTACATAAAATGACCAAATGTGTGGCAGAATTTTTCCCCCACTACGTCACAATTTCCACTATGTAATTAATAATAACGTTAATCATCCAAAAGAGCCAAAAACTAATTTGGCAGCATGGGCTACAGTATTTCTGTTTTTCCTTTTTTTTAAAAATAGGCATGACATGCATATTTTCACTTAATTTAGAGCCGCCATCAGGTCCAGCTAATTTTATACATTTCTAACACAATACACCCTGATGTCAGGCAATAAATTCACACAACTGAGCATATTACAGTAGCCCTTCAAAAGCTCTTGCACAGAGTACTAGGTGTTAAAATGTAATTGTAAAAGTCTAACCAAATTGGTCCTTTTGGATTTCTACCCAACACGGAGTATTTTACGGTGTACTACTACAAACCCTACCACCCGACCCAACTAGCTCATCTCATTGGCATATCCAACATAGAGAATGACTTATGAGACTGCAGCCATTACAATCTGGAGGCCTGCCAGCGAGCTCAGGAAAAAGGGCCAAGGGTGAAAGTCAGTGAATGCAATTTGCTAATCAATTCTGGCACACCACCCATCTCCCTCCTTCCAAACCCTCATCTTATCTTAGATAAAACCACCTTCCGACAGTGCAGAGCAGAAAGAGGTAGGAGGATGACGACATTTTACCCTACGAGATGAGTCACAACATAAAATCAGATTAACTTCCATTTACAGTCCCTCTGTCCGTGGTCCTGAAGTGACTGCATCTTCCTACTGTGCTTGCCACTAAAAAGTACATTCCCATATAGCCAACCATTCTCCTATACATTTACTTAGGTTTTATTTCCATTCGGCTAGCAGAGGAGCTGCTAGGAAGCCCTGCCCAGCTGTGATGTCTGTTAACAAGCACCAAGAGACCACTCATCTAGACTAAACTAATAAAAGAAAATGAAGATTCCTTTCACGCAGGCTAATCTCAGAATGTGCTTTCATGACGGTTATGGGCCATAAATGTACAATATGACCCCACTCACTGCAGCAAGAAAAGATAATGTCTGTATTTATTCAATTTCTTTAGCTTTTCTTTTGCTGGTGAAGGGTCGCAAACTAGCAATATTAAGACTTAAGAGCAAACCAATACTGAGGATTTTATTGTGTAATGAAGAGAACAAGCTCAGCTTTAATCTATCCATCTGTAACTCTGTGAAATCCTGTTAATTTAAAACGAGATTTACAGTGTGCCAACAGTCCTGCAGGCATATACCTCACCTCTGTGAGTAGCCAGGGGTGCTCCTGTGCCAAGCGGTCAAAGTCAGTCTCGGCCGTCACGTTGGCATACCGGAACCTGTTCTGGACGGCAGCTGATGTACAGATGTACTTGTAGAGGAACTCTTTTCCTGTCTGCTCGGAGATAGCTTTGGCCGACATGACTGCCTGGGTTAGAGTGGCCTAATGGGAGGGACAGACAGATGGAGAGAAAAGATTGACTGACTGATTGTGAGAGAGAGGGGGGGGGGGAGCTGCAGTGACGAGCAAGAGATGTAGCCAAACATAATGAATTCAGACAGAAATAGAGAGGCAAAACCAATACAGACAGATAGGAATATAAATTAGATATGGAGAGAAGAGATAGAAGATCTAGTGCCAGTACTGTACTTGCAGGATCTCAATGAAGGATGCTTACAGTATGTATAATGGTGACAAAAACCTAGACAATCAAATTCAAACACACAAGCACAGAATTTGATTAGATGCAAACTGCAGACTCAGGTTTGTACTTTTTGCCCAGTCATCCTTTCTGCCTGCCATCAGACACTCTGCTAGAAAACAGCCAATGCAGGTAGTGAAGCTGAGGCTACCACGATTAGCCAAGGTTGGACCTACACAACAAAGTAGTAATAAACCACAACAAAACGCATTCAAACAAGGTAATTTTGTTTTACATAACAAAAGACTTTACTATAGTTTTGAAATTGTCCTTAAGAATCAGCACAGACAACACAATGATCCTTGTCCCCTGATACTTTTGAATGCTACCTGACCAACACAGATCTCATCTCAGTCGCAGTTTGATCTGTCGTGACATAACGGAACCAGCCATGGTGCCAGACTGCCAGTATCGTGTATGTTTGTTGTGATTTTGAATGCAGTTTCTTAGCATGCCTATTGCCTACACAGAAAAGAGCAAAAATAGAGAGGATCTTAGTTGAACTGATAGTCTCACAAACAGCTGTTATTACACACAGCCAGGGTTGTGATCTCTGCTCTCTGAATGAGTCCAGCTCATTCATTGACACTGAGGTGTTTCAAGCTGACATGTTTTAAAGTACGTCGCACTGCCGATCCAACCATTATGTCCGAGTCATAGTGTCGAGGGCTTTGTCAGAGTACCCGTTGTGCCCATATATGGAGCTGACTCGTGGTTTGTTTATGGTTATATATATATATATATATACGAAATGGCGAAATGGACATAGTGGCCGAATTTGGTATTGCAGCGCTGGCCCAAACATGAACGCGCTGGTCCGTTGACTATCATTGCGCACGGTCATGATGACACGTGAACGCTGTTTCATACGTGAACGCACGTGAACGTGTGCAATGATAGTCAACGGCAGCACGTTCATGTGTTTGGACCCAATCCATCCCAGAATGCACTCTGTTCCTACCCGGAAGGAGGAGTGAAATCGACTCATGCGCTTTTGAGCAACTTAATGCAAGTGGATGGGAGGAGAAATCTGGTGCCGTCTCTATTCATATATACTCTAAGGTTTGTGGTTTGTTTATGTGGTCATATAGTGATATGGCCGATGTTTGTTCAGAGGTCCACCCACACACACCGGCCAGCCCTCCCATTAGCTAATAATATAGAATAGATCTCCATCTATTGTTACTATGCAATCGTGCATTTCCCGTCATTCACACCCCATATTTGGTCATACTGTACCATCACGTGATGTCATCAATATTGGCCGGCAACTCTACTCACCTCAAACCCTTAGATCTCCATATATGGAGCTGACCTTTTCTGCCATTCCATATGTTGATTCTTCCCCATCCATCCATCCATCCTCTTCGATGTCTCCCTTTTGACTGATACCTGTCTATTTAAACTCTAGACGGGCCTGCCCCAAAGTTATTAATGCAGCCACGCCCGGAAGCTGGCGAAAACTAAAGTTCTCAACAGGCCCGAAAAAACCCTGTACACTCAAGATACTGCGCCCGCTGCCACCCCTAGATCTCCAGCTGGAGATGACCTGTTCCGACATTCCATATTATGTTGATCTGACCTCATCAAACCCTGTACACTCAAGACACGCTCCATATATGGCCAGTAAAGAATTAATACCATATGTTGATCCGACCCCCCCTTGGCAAAGCGCCAGCACTCTGCTGTCACCCAGGTTGCAAGGTCGCTTCTCGCCCTCAGGCGTCTTACTGGTAATAGATGGAATGGATGTTGTCTTTTCTTGGCCTTAAAAGCTTCATTACAGGGGATGCGATACAATTTTCTGAAGTCATTAGAGAAGACACTTCTGTCTGAGCGAAATGAACAAGGAATAGCTCTATCCATTTGGACATCATATACACATTACTACTCATCTGAAGGCAAGAAGAGTCATCCCTAAAAATATAATATTTAATTTAGTCAATAACAGCCACTATAGTGCTGCGATCAAGAGGACATCCCACATTAACATACGTGGAATCGTGGATGTACTCAAGAAAGACGCAGGAGCACAAAGCACCAATGAGCTGGTCAGATGTATGGAGAACCGGGATGACTGGAAGCGACGATCTGAGGACGACCTAGAGACTTTAGACTGGAGACATCCCCAAAACGATAAGGTCTCAGGACCGGATGAGGACCAGATTATAACATTTATACTTGAGAGTAGAGAGGGAGTGCTAGTAAGGCCTATGAATGAATTCAGATTTTTAACAGATAAACCATTGTGCATCATGCGTAAAAGAAAGTCTGTGTTTTCCATAGGACACAGAACAATTCAACATCTCTGAAACTAGTATATGATATCTATGTGCACTGTGCATTGGAAACCTAATTCCATCGGTCAGTCAAATCTACATTGTTCACTAAACAGTCACCTGCAGCCTCCAGGCTCTACTCTCAGCTCCATCCCTTCCCCTCCGCCTCTATGCTACATGCCTGGTACTACAACACCTTCGTTATTGATCTGGCTGTGCAGTCCCGTAAGCCAGAATCTATCTTTGCTTTTACCTCAGACTAGGGATCGTTAATTGCGATAAAGATTCTCACAATCTTAATATTGCAGTCTGAGATTAAAATGTATCATGAAATTGTCCTTTGTCCATCTACAGTCTACACCACTCATTTTGCCCACAATAAGCGTGACATGACATTTTTCATTATGTCACCCACTAACTCCCATGTGTAATTGTGGATAAATCACAAGAAGAACCATTACGCAACCTTGCTGGGACAAAGTACCCTGTGAGTCTGTCTAGCTTTTCTGTGGTTCATTAATTAAAAAGGTTCCTCATGTCGTCTCTAACAGGACTCCCTACATTACATCACGGCCCTGGGTGTCTGCAGTTATGGGGATTAATGGGGGTGTCATGAAGACTCTCCAAGTATTGATCACTCTTGTACCCGAGTCACCACAGTTCTGGTCCCATGCCAGTGGAAGATGGTCTACCAAATCCCCATCTAGGCTCCCCATTAATTTCCTTACTGCAACAGGCCTGTCAGAGTTAATAAATACCACGGCCCTGTAATAACAAACAATAGTCAGGATGGTGCACTGCACAAGGGTGGATGATGAATGACCAGGTGTAACAGAGCAGACCAGCCATAGAAAAAAACTGTGTACTAGGCTCTGCACTTATTTCTAAATAAATATATACTGATATAATGAATCACACTAATAGGACTGATAGCTTTTGCAGTACATGACTCCAAACTTATTTAGTCAAAGTGGTCCCTATCCCAATGTGTCCCAGTCACACCTAGCCTCGGTCCCAGGCTTACTCATCTGCGAAGAGAAAAGTCCCACCTGGAATCATCTGCTTGTTATACCTTTATTTCTGCCGATTACAAACACGTCACTGAAATGCAATGCTTTCATAGCGTTGTTGTTAACCATGACCAAATCATTCCTTGCGCTTTCGTCGGGAGTTCAGTTTTAAACTGCACACTTGACTATCCAGTTAAACTTGTTTTCGGTTTAACTGTTCCGGGCTCCGACTCCTTCAGGAAGAGGTAAAAGAAAAGATGAATGAAGTAGAGAGATAGAGAATGTAAGAGTGAGGGAGCGCGTGAGAGTGCGAAAGATATTCGAATGCAGTAAAAAGCTTACATTTGTTAAATATATATACTTTACCTTGTTTGGTGTTTAAAATATTATAGATGCGCCCTGGTTTTTCGTTGAGGTCACCGGTATCTGGGCTGATGGAGCAGTGATTTGTACTCACTGGCTGGATGTGGAACACTGGGGCTCCTTGTGTGAGTTTTGTCTGTGTCGCCCATCTGCCGATAGGC
Organism: Protomyctophum bolini; assembly: GCF_963924005.1. Classification (NCBI taxonomy): domain Eukaryota; kingdom Metazoa; phylum Chordata; class Actinopteri; order Myctophiformes; family Myctophidae; genus Protomyctophum; species Protomyctophum bolini. Next base: position 29,273,729 of record NC_137872.1, read on the forward strand.
TTGGCTGATATTTCTGCTCTCCGATTGGTTGAAGAAGCACCGTGCTTCATGTTGCTTCACCAAGCTCACGCCCACCGCTCGTTCAGAGCAGAGACCTAGGCAATCACTCACTGCCAACGGTGATTGGTCAACATTGTTCTTTATCTACAGAGTAGCCAATGACTATACAATAGTCCTGATCATACCAAGACCTACACCCATTCCCTATGACTTTAAACTTCTACGGCGCACGTGTGATTTTGCCAAGCACAAGTTCACTGCCATTAATTAGTCTCAGTCTACATTGTTACAATTTTATTACTAGTAACTCCTGTGACATGAACTCTGGCACTTGTACACAGATTAGGATGTTGCCAAACACATGCACGTTCAGAGATAAGTGTTGATCGCCTCCCTGTACTATATTAATACACAATAGAAGTTCATTGTTTATACTTAATAGAATGAACATAATCATTAATATATGCAGTATTAACAATTTCACATTCACTTTAAATATTTAAGCCGCCACCTGAATATCTCGAGAACCCTACATTTATATTACATATGAGGCCATTATAGCATTAATGCTATGGACCAGAGCTAAGGCCATTATTGCTTAAGGTCATACCTCCACAGATGACAGTGATGAACAGTAGTGTATGGGACTCCATTAAAAAGATTGGATAGAAATGCACATTGAGAGAATTAGCCTATATCAAATTTAGAATAGTTTATAAATATAAAATATACATGTTGGTTCTTATTAGACTAGCACACAAAAAATGACTAATTGTTTCCAAAATGTGTCGGCACATGCACAACTGTTCAGTCCCTTAATCAAACATGGCCAGATATCAATTTCTGGCAGTTACCAACTGGATGACATGCAGGATTATAAAATGTTGTCAGGGCCTTATCAGCAAGGGTATCGACAGTGAATCCAGTCTAGACTGTTGCAGTAATCAGTAAAACGTGTCCACATAAATTGGGAGGAGTTGTGCCTGGGTTTAATAGATGGCATAGAATATATTATTTTCACAGGATCATGTGTTATAGTAGAAAACCTGTTCCCGGCTACCGGTGTACCAGTGAGGAGTGCCATCTGCTGGTTTAACCACTTAACAAAATAGAGTATAGACAAGTGTTTTCAGTTTTCAACATAAACTGAAGAGGAACACAACATGTTCATCGGTCAGCATGCCAAGCAAAAAAAACTCAAAGGACATCAGGAAAGAATGACAAATCACCTAATTCAATTTGGAGCAAAGCATACCGTTTATTAAGTGTACAAAACAAGTGCAAAAATAGTGGTTCATAGAGCTACACAAGCACAACTTGTCCTACCAACAAAACAAAAAAAAGGGGGGGGGGGGGGAACTGGCATTTTATGTGGATAAAATTGAAATGCAGTGTTGTTCAAAGAGGCTGAAAGGGATCAATGAGTTTTGCGCAGTAGAAGGATTGCAAAATGTGGACTTGGATTCACAGCATCTGATAAGTACCAAGTGCAAGGTAATGAAACAAACGCTAAACTCATCAGCAGTCTCCCTTTCAAGAGTGCACAGTGCAAAGAATTTACAAGGAAAGACTTATATTATAACATTCATTCCAGTACACTTAATTACATACCTTTGGCCCATATGCTACAACAACAAGACAGTTGCTCAAAACAGCTGAACATCAACTCACCAAAACCACAGGATACTTTTAACAGATCTCTCAGTGAGTGAGGCAAACACCAAAACAGGTGAGAAAATGTGCATTTAAGCCGACAATACAATGAAGATTGCTGCATGTAATGAAATAGTAAATACCTAATCACTCGCTTAAATGAATACTGAACAAGCTACCATTTATAGTGGGAAATCTAGGCTCAGACAGGAATTATAAAGATGAGGAAGGGAGGCTGTACTACCTTTGTTTAACACTGCATCTTATGAGACCTAAGCAAATTGCAAGGTATTGAAACTGTGGCACATTTATATGTGGTAAGATACAGGTTTTTTTTGTGGTAAGCAACTGATCAATTTTTACCTAAGTGGGTTGAAGGCATCTTGGATTGTGGTGCAAATCAACAGTAAAAAGGCACACGGCTTGTGGGTTTAGGGTCAGCTGTAACAGAACCCCTAAAAATAGCACAAACCCTCCAAAAAATTAACCTAATTCCTATTACACCATTCATCCCGAGCCACACACCCCACCTGTGCCGTTTACAATATGGTGCACTTCTTCTTTTTCTTCTCTTTGGTCAGGTCAGCCTTCTTGGGGTTGTACAAGCTAGAGAAGATAGCCTGAACAGAAATGGGCTCCCTCAGACTGAGCAGCCACCTGCCATTTCCATAATAGGCCAGAGACCCCAGCTCCATCTCCTCCACCAGTTCCCCCTGCTGGCCGTCTTGCTGCAAAGCCAGGATTTCAAGTAGATCAACGCCCGTTTGAACTGGCTCCACTCCATTGGCACAGCCCAGAGTGACGTGGGCGCGGCTGCCCAAAGGCAGCGAGGCGGCCGCAGGCACCGAGGCGGCCGCAGGAACCTCAGGCTGTGCCTCCTTCTCTTCATCGGCTGGCCAGAGCATAAGCTGCTCTAAAGAGAGTGACACTCTGGCTCCAACAGTACGAGGTGTGACAAAGAGGGCACTAAGAGTCAGCTCAAATGCAGAACCATAGAGCTCTTTAACAGCCTAGAGTAGATGGAGAGGCAGAGATAAAGTGTCAGTTCAAATCCAAAGCAAATTGACACATAGGCTGAGACTTCCAAAAAAAACCTGAATCCAATTCATTTGTATTTTTATATATATACACACACACACACACACATTTTCTATCCACTGGACCAAGCAAAGCAGTCTGAACGGCTTATTCTCTCATTGCGTGCACTGGTATGATCGGTACGGCTGAAATTCCTCCAGTGAGAAAGGTTCCATGGTGCAAAAACGAAGCTTGATTAAAATGTTTAAAAAAGTGTTATTGTTTCTGTAATTAATAATCTAAATTAATCTGTCCCAGCCATACATTTACACTCAAATCAGATTCTGGTTCAAATGTTAAACTTTAATAAAGTTTGAATTGGGAGTTAGGTAAGGTTGCAGCATATGAAGAAATGGCATACAGGAGGTCCGACAGACTGGACAAATTTATACGGAAATGGGGAGGTTACATAATGCACATTGCTGTCAATCCCATTATGGTGTGAGCGCAACGTCTCTTTTTCTCTTGTTTTCTGTTTTCTGTGAATACATTGTAAATTGATACTACCCAGGTGTAATGGCATTTCTTTTTCCCTTTTTTATTAATTTGTTTTATTTTATTTTTATTGTATTGTATTGTCTGTATTGTTTTATCTTTTATGTAAAGATTTTGTTGTGTAATGTATTTATTATTTTCTTGTCTAGTTGTTTCGTTTGTTGTCTTAAATGTTTGTGAAACTAATGGAAAAAGCAATAAAATTTTGAATCATAAAAAATATATAAAGTTTGAATTGAGGACAAGATGTTTCTATTTTTTTTACACTTACCGTTTGTTCTGCATATTCTTTTGCTCCCTCAGCTTTGCCATAGTCACAGAATTTTGTGGTGCAATGGAGAATGCCTTTGGACTGGAAATATTGCTCAAGATCCACCCCTTTCTCTGCTTCCACATTAACTGCAAAAGAAAAGGTAATCTGTAATCACAGTCACTTACTTAGGCTGCTAAACATTTTTTTCCCTTTCAATTTGTGCATAATTAAATTCACTCACAGTCTGCCAAGTGCTTCTTGAAGGCTTCTAAACTGTCCAGTGTTTTCAGGAAATCCATGGATATGCATTTGACCTTGTCCTGGGTGGTGGGGGTCAGAAACCAGCCAAAGAAAAGAGGAAGAATAGTTTCCTCAAATGGGCCGTTCATTGCTTCGAATTGGGCCTCCTTCAGATCCCGTCCAGTCTTCTTGGGTAGCTGTGACAAATCTCGGCTCCACTCGGTGCGGGGCTCCAAAAACATGACCACTAGCCGCTGTTGCTCTGCAATCTCCCCCAGGCGGACCAGCCGATCTAAGGTGTGATTAGTGTCATCCACCACTACCACCATAGGGGCAGCTTTTTGTGCGCTGCAATGGGCAACCACTGCTTCATCCAGTGCCTTGTACCCATCCATGGATCCTTCAGGGTTTTCAGGTTTAATACCGTGGTCATCTGCGGAGAAGACAGAGCAAAGGTCTTGGAAGTTGTCTGCTATGGCACGGGCCACACGGCTCTTACCACTGCCTGGGAGGCCTCGGAGGACAACAAGGGTACGAGAGGCTTGCAACGAAACTTTGGTCTGTTCCTGATCCAGAAGGGCAAAAGACAAAGAGCCAGGAGCAGGTTCTTTCTCATCTTCCTTCGGTTCTTCGGTTTTCTTCGGTTCTTCCGTTTCATTTAGTTCAGCTTCCTTCTCTTTGAGCTCAGCTTCCTTCTCTTTGAGCTCTGCCTCCTTCTTTTCCTTCTCTTTGAGCTCTGCCTCCTTCTTTTCCTTCTCTTTGAGCTCTGCCTCCTTCCTTTCCTGCTCTTTGAGCTCTGCCTCCTTCCTTTCCTGCTCTTTGAGCTCTGCCTCCTTCCTTTCCTGCTCTTTGAGCTCTGCCTCCTTCCTTTCCTGCTCTTTGAGCTCTGCCTCCTTCCTTTTCTGCTCTTTGAGCTCTGCCTCCTTCCTTTCCTGCTCTTTCCTCAGCTCGTCCTCCTTCCTATCCTGCTCTTTCCTCAGCTCGTCCTCCTTCCTATCCTGCTCTTTCCTCAGCTCGTCCTCCTTCCTATCCTGCTCTTTCTTGAGAAAGGCCTGCTTACTTGCTTCCTCTTTCATGAGCTCTTCCATTTTCCTTTCCTGCTCCTTCTTGAACTCCGCCATTTTCATGTCCTGCTCTCTCAGAAGCAGTTCCATTTTTCTTTCCTGCTCTTTCTGGAGCTCTGCCGCCTTCCTTTCCTCCTCTTTCTGGAGCTCTGCCATCTTCATTTCCTCCTCTTTCTGGAGCTCTGCCATCTTCATTTCCTCCTCTTTCTGGAGCTCTGCCATCTTACTTTCCTCCTCTTTCTTGAGGATTCCCTCCTCTGTTATAGCCACTGGAAACAAGCTTGCCTCCATCCGAGCTTCTGGAACTGATTCGACCAATTTCTCTGGCTCTGGTTCAGGGGCAGCCGCTGACAGAGGTTTGTCTGGTGTGTTCTCCACGACGTTTTCTGTTTCTGTGCTGTTCGAAGCTTTAACTGGGTCAGGGATCGTTTTGGGTAGCCCAGCTAGTTCCGTCACTACATTAGGCAGCACTACCAGTTCACCAGCTCCCTTCTCTTGTACAGACATGTCTTCAGGTTCCACAGTTTGAGACAGTAATGTCAATGTTGGTGGCGATGCATCCATCCCTTTCATGGGCGTTTTCTCTGCCTCATGGCCATTCATCGCAAGCTTTCCAGCATCTCCCACCACTGGGGATGGTAGCTTGTCAGGATGTGAATTCTCTGCCAAAACCTTGTGACTCTGCTCAGTAGCCATGTTTAACTGCACACCACCTTAAATAAAAACAAACAAATACAGTAAGTCAGCATTGAGTCTGTAGTGTACAAGCATATCAATGGTCTGTGCTCTCATGCTCTGAAACAACTTGCCAACTACAACCACAGTGCTGAATGTATTCAGATGTTGCATTTTGGACATGACATTATAATTCCAAATAAGCTTATCAGTACCATGGTCATAATGTATCTGTAAGTCTACTACAATTCCCCAGCCATTCACATCTGCCTCAAAGTGTCATAGATCAATATAATTTCCGAATGCAATGATTACAAAAAAATAAACCAATCTCCCATTTGTTTGATTTAAAAGCATTCAACAACCTTCACCAATGTACTTGTCATGAGCTGCTCAATGACCAACAGCTTGCCAACTAAAAGCATTGACCAGGATGGTGTCAAATTTCCATGGAGTTGGAATACGAGAAATAATGGTTTAAGTCACCATTAATCCAATAACAGGGGGTTTGGAAGGGATTCAAGGGAAGCATATGAGGGTGACATTATCTTCCTGTAATCCACTAGATATTGCTAACAGCCCCATGTTTTACACTGCAGTTCCTAAGCCAATTAATTATACTTGAGGGACATCATTATTTATTTTTTAAGCATCCATGCTAATTTGAAGCAGAATTTTAAATATTGCTGTGGAATCTTGTTCCACTAGCACTACATACCGATTAGTTTACCTGCTGCTTAATAAAAGCCTAAAGGCAAAGGGCTTCATGGCCCAAATTAAACTAGTCATGGTCCCATTTAAGCTTTCAAACTATAAAAGTATAATTCAGATAAAAAGCAAAGTATTAGGACACAAAGGTATGTTGCCCTATGACGACAAGCTGGGTTTATCGTTCACACCCTGTGTGACCGAAACAGCTGCGCTAGACCTAGCCTAGCGGAAGACAAAGACCTCATCATCATGATAAATGAATAGTCGATATACAACAAAAAAAATGGGGGGGGGGGGTAAATCAAATATAACACGTAAGCAAACGCTTAGCTTAAAACGAAGTCCAATCATTTCAGGGAAATGCCATGCGTGTCAACATTGAAGAACTCTCATAACCTCACTTTATCCGTTACCTCCGTTAAATTAAATACAGCTGAGCGTGCCAAATCAGACGCCCTTGTCGGAAAAAATGCAAACAAGACATCGGGATTAAATATTCACGATGTCTATTCGATGATGATGCGAAACATGGCTACATGGCCTGGTCATCTCCTCTAGTGCAGTCTACACTACATGATTCATAGTGATTTATATGGCGCACAGGGAGAGCATGGCCATCCTTTTGTTTAAAATGCTCGCCCAAAACATTCAGCACATAAGAGAAAGCCGGTAAATAAAAGAAAGGCAAGTTTAAGAAGCTAAAGTCACATACCGGTATTCTCAAAATAAAGTCAATTCGATAGGTTAATTCAATGTTAAATCACATTGCAGTACATTTTAGTCGAGGACTGCCTTCATCATGCACCACGCCAGCCAAAAACACCGGCGTGGCACTGAACCACGCCACGTACAAACACTCTGTGTGTTACAAAGATAAGGGACGATATCACGCTGGATAAATACAACTTGTGAAAGCAGATCACCTGCAACCATGACAAACGTGCGTGTTTGGGAGCTTACCAAATCTGCTGCTGGAAATGTCAGTGGCGCCGTGGACCATGCGAGCCTTCGTTTACAATGACAGGGCAGTCCACGCCCCGTTTTTGAAGAAACAAAACGGGAAAGTAGAATCTAACCCCATACCCCAGAGGGACGGTCGAGTTGTGATTGGCCAGTTGGTTGTTGGGCAATTGGACAACTGTTAATTTTTGTAAAATAAATAACACACACACACACACACACACAACACACACACACACACACACACACACACACACACACACACACACCAAGTAGTGGACAGATAATAGTTATGAAAGTTTACATATTCTATTATCTATTATTACAATATCAAGTTATCAATTATTTAAGTAGGCTATGAGGGAGATATGGAGATCTTGCTAGCTTTTACATACAGTTACAGACTCATTGATGATATAATAATAATAATATAATCTGGGGAGCTGAATCTGTATTTTCTTGAGAGATTACTTGACAACCAGTTAACCAATCGTGGCGCGTGCGACCATCTCCCCGCGCTATGGGATCGAATCTACTCCTGAAACTACTGGCGCGCTAGAGGGGTGGGGCTAGGGCTAGGCCTCTACTTGAGTGCTACTGCTTATGCTTTACATCTGTCTGGTGTGTCCGTCATTCGTCGTTCTATAGTGAATTTTTGATAAACGAAACGGCTCTTTCAGATTTTTCATATTCCATTATGATTGGCTAAGATCGGCATCCAGCCCACAATATTGTGTGATACGAGGTGTACTTCCGTAGGATGTTTTTGCTATTTTTTTTTGTTGCTGTTTTGGCTTTTATAGGGAGTTAGGGACCATGAACTGTCAGAAAATGATGGGGTTCAAATTTTCCTGAGCCCCACCCTTAGAGTATATGGCCCCACCCCTTTTCTGAGGGGTCATCTATTTTGGGACCTCCCATAGTACGCTATACAATTAATGTCTACAACATGACCATTAATATCTACAACATATGTTGTAGTTCGGTGGTCACCTCTACACCGAAAATCCAGACTATGAATGAACCGGAGCCGTACAAGGTTTCTTCGACTATGCATGCATGCACCTCTTGGTACCACAGCACCTCAAATGCCCTTAAAATAAGGTTCCAGACTTCCCAAAACAAACTGGTCAGGCTACTACTTGGCGTCACTCCCAGAACCCACCTCACCCCTGCCCATTTTGACAGGCTGGAATGGCTTAGGGTTGACGACAGAGTGCAGCATCTTGCAATGGGTCTGGTCAACAAGATTTGCTACACTACCACTACCAAGATACCCTGTCTAAATACTTCCTTAATGTCAACGAAGTCCACACCCACAACACCAGAGGGAGTTCAACAAACCATGTGCAGATTCGGCACAAACAAGGGACTAAATTCATTTCGCTCCTATTCCACCAAAATGTGGAACTCCCTACCAACAGTCATTAAGACATGCAAAACTGGCCCCACCCACCCCTTTTCCCCTCAATGTAGAGGGGCCTTCCGCCAATCATGATCGAGCGGGGGCAGGCCTTGGTGTGCCTGTTGGCCTGTTGCGTGTCCCCCCACTGTAGTGTGTGCATGTGCACATCTTGTTACCGGGGCAGACCGTAATTTATAGTTCTATTGTGAATCAGCAGCCTTTAATTAGAGGCAACCTTATTAGAGGTAACTTATTAGAGGCATATAGAGAACATCCAAATAATGGATAAAGCCTTGGCCTGGAAGAGAGGTCATCAGGTCGACGCTGGCCTTAACCTTTCTACTTGTTGGTTGTTTTTATGTCATACTTGCACGGATGGTCTAGTACAGGTATTTGATTCTATTGTGAATCAGCAGCTATTAATTAGAGGCAACCTTATTAGAGGTAACTTATTAGAGGCATATAGAGAACATCCAAATAATGGATAAAGCCTTGGCCTGGAAGAGAGGTCATCAGGTCGACGCTGGCCTTAACCACAACACTCTCCAGTTGGCCTGGTCAGCAGTAATTGGTCAAATCACTGCCCCTCTCATCCAGGATCCAGCTATTGTCCTTTCTTAATGCAAGAGCCAACAGGAGGCTCCCTCTGCCTTGTGTGTTCTTGGGGGATTGCAGGCCCTTAGAGGTCTCTAGGACTGTGGCTTGCGTCCTGCCTAGGGTCCTCCTACGTCTCAAGTCCTTGTCCACACTTGGCCTTACTCTGGTGTTTTTGAGTCAAGGTGGGTTGTTTGAGCCTTCTCTGCGCAATAAACTTTCTGCACCAAAAAAGTGCAGATATGTCCCCAGTGTCTACTCTACAGGTAGGAACCGTCCCATCCCTACACTCCAAAGCCCAAACCAGGAAGTGTCCTTATTCTTTCACTATATGGCCCCTGGTCTCTGCAACATGAAAACAGAAATCATGTGCTTACGCTGAATAGAAGTGAGACTAGGGGAAGTGGTGTGCATTATGAATAGCTCTGATGAGGAAATGTTGTTCACACAGGGGAAAACTGATTCTGAGGTTGCAATGAATGAGGTCAAAGCTTGAGAAGCTTTTGTTCTCAAATCCAGTGACTGTGACTGTATTTTAGGCTATAGGAATAGACTAATTTGTTTCTACATACTCCTTTCTGTACATCATTACTGTCCGTCAGTCTGGTTTTATGGCTCTGTTCCAAAAGCATAGGTATATTTGCAACATGTGTAATGGGCAAAGGAAGACAGACTAAAAGCTGCACTATGTAACTTTCCTCTTCTACCTCGGATTTGAACCAGCATTTTTTTACCATTGATCTTATAGATCTTATAGAATCTTGACCATCAGGTCAAAATTCCTGTCAGATCCTGTGTCTAGGTGAGACATGACCTTTGACAAGATCCTAAATATCTCAATAAAAGCAGGGAGACAAAATACAACCATATGTATAAGTTATATTGATTAACATACTCTTTTTATTACATGTATTTTACAAAATAATACTATTTTGGTATTGGCATATTTCATGCTTGCTTCAATGCACAAATACAAACAAGCTGAGAGAATGAGTGCCGACTGTGACCAGAACCTTGAACACTAAAAGGAAAGGCAAAGTGATTTGGTGACAATCATCAACCAGAACCAAATAAATGTGTCTAGATTTAACAAGAACAACCTGTCAAATCCAAAAGGCCAGGAGGTGGAGCAATTGAGCTTTTTTAAGAAATGTACAGTATAGAGTAGAGTCAGTAGACCAACCTTCAAGTTTAGTTCAGATTACATGGAATGCATTTACTCTCGTCTTGTGTGACACAAAGCTTTCCAATTTGGAAAACTGCAATTAAAGGCTGCAAACAAAATAGTTGATAAAGATAAAGAGACACCATATACATTTTTTTAAATACTTATTTCCATTTAATTGAAGTGATCTTTTTAAAGTATAAACTAAGACATATTACAACAACCATTTAGCAATATTTTGTCTGTTCACAACATTTACTTCTAGTGATATTTGTACTTAAACCCCAGCATTGGTATTTTGAAGAAAGCTTTTGCTGAAATTAGCATTGATAGGTCAATACAAAAACTGCTACGAAGATAAAACCAGAAAAATCACTAAGACTTGTTTACATCAGGGCCCTCCATTTTCTTTTTATCAGAACATTTAAAGACGTACAAATATACACTTCTATGAAAAAAGGGAAATCATACAGTGAAAGAAAGAGCTTTCAGTGAAAGCTTTCCCCACAATAACAGTAAAAAGAAGAGTGTATTGAGCCCTGAGGTACTCTGGTTACCCATATGAGGTTTAAGTGGTTTTAAGGTGTCCTGTTTAGATGTGGGTACCCTTCTTTAATAGCAGAACTCTGTACATGCAAGCAAAGACATTTATGCAAAACATAAAAATAAAGTATTTTAAATGCCATTAAATTCAAGATGATTATTCCTGAATATTTAGACAGATGACAAATTACATTTGCAGGGCTAATGCAGCGTATGCAGTAATATTGAATGCAGAACATGATACAATGTCTTATATATTTATGTTTTCATAGCTATGTTGGTTTCTAAATCTTTCACCACAAACGTATGCATCTGTGTTGTATAATAATGGAATTATTTATGACCAATATCAAAGAGAGAGAGAGAGATCAGTAGTACAAATAACATTGAAAGTACTATAAGTTTCCTTTTGATAGTTCAACTTTTATTTGTCCCCTGCGGGTCTTTAAGTGTCACCACTCGTTTTATTGTGCTGATGTTGTCTTGCCTCGCGAAGGGCCTGAAAAAGGACACACAGTGTTAAAGTGTGCATGTTAATTTAAGGGTTGATTTGTAGAGGTTAAATTAACACTCTTTTAAATTAACAATTTTGGTGCACTGCAGGTGGATAATTGTCAGTGAACAATGACATCATGCAAGAGCAGAACAGACATTAAGTGATGAGAGGTCACCTTCTGAATGGCATCCTTGGCAAGGTCATCTTGTAGCACCTTAGCATGGAACAAGGCTTTTTCAAAATTTGACACACTAGATTTGAAGTTTCCCAGCTTCACTGTGATGAGAGAGAAGGTAATTAGCGATCAGAAGAAGCTAAAGTTTAAAAGGAATGACACTTCAACCTATTACATTAATCCTGTTCTATTATGCTTTGAAGAATTACATTCTGCTTGTGCCACTAAGGCGCAGGCATTCAGCTGCCACTTCTCATCTGCAATTTCATCAGCAGCAGCGAGGGACCGGATGCCATAGTCTCTGGCTTCTGTGTAGCGCTTCAGCTCCAGGAAACAACGACCGATCTCATGGAACAACCAGGTCTTCTCCAAAACACCACAAGCCAAGGGAATCTTCTCTTCCCAGCTAAAACACAAATATGGAGAAAGGCAGAGTCGATTAGCCTTGAACATACATCTTTCCTGTTTACCAAACCCGCACATCATTCACCTAGACAAATAAATGATTTCTTTCATTCTTCACTTACACTTCGATAGCTTCTCTGAACTTTCCAATTCGGGCATAGACTCTGCCAATGTTGTCCAGAGCACGTGACTTTGCATCAGGAAGTTTGCTATTAATGAAGAAGTGAACTGTTATAGAGGAGAACAGCCAATGGGATTTCAAATATGCTGTGTGCTCCTATATGGTCTCCACATGAATTAAATTAAATTATTGCTTCTTTTACCATTTTCTCTTATACCGACTCTCTTATACTTGTATAATTTAATATTAAATAATTTGAATGTTTAATCACCACTGTGTAGCCAGCTCCAGATCCTTCTGGTGGTTCTCTAGTGCTTTGTCCATATTCCCCAGATCAATGAGGGCATTCCCAATGCAACTGTGTAGGTTTCCCAGCACCTCTTTCTTATTAGGTACCACTTCCTCTGACCACCCCAGCACGGTTTTCATGACATCTCGAGCTTTCTTGAGGCTGACCTCTGCATTTCCAGCACTCAATACTTAAAGGGGACAAATACATCAGATTGAAAACCACCATTACAAAACAAGGGAAAATACTGAGAGGTTGCATCATGAAGTCCATCTTACCGGCATCAATCTCCTCAAGGCTGTTGAGTACAAATCGTGTGGGGTCAGAAGGTGGCTTGTGACAACTCTTGTTCCTTTTCTGTTGCATGAGCTTACGTTCCCTTTCCCGTGCATACATAGGCTTCTGCTGGTGCCAGAACTCAGTCCGTGTGTCAAGGTAGGAGATGCAGTTCACAATGACCTCCTGTATTCTCTCCCCACCACGCATCTTACCATTTACCAAGTCTGGAGACCATTAGTGGGACAGTTTAAGATGAAACATTTGCATTATAGCCTCTCATACAGTAAGTGGAATTACATACAGTAGTATAGTATGTTGTGCTAGGTTTAGGAATCAGCTGCAGTTGAACAGCAATGGCAGGCAGAGAAACTTAAAGGAAATTAATATGTGAAAGACAAAGAACAAAGTGGACACTGCTAAGAAATAAAAGACAAAGACATGACTTACATTCATCTTTCAGTAGCTTTTCAAGATATTCCCTGTCACTGTAAATCTGTCCCAGCAACTGTTTGGTTGTCCTCTCGCTCATGGTCTTCTGTTTCTGCCGCCTTGCATCCTTCCTCAGGGGCTGAATAATGCTCACAGGTTGCCCCTTATGTAGCTGTCAATTATCATGAAATAATAAACAATCCACATCAATAGGAGTGAAAATGATATGATATAATCAAATACTACACAGAAAATAGAGTGGCCTAGCCCTAGTGTGTATAAATTACTATATGGACCAGATAACTGTTCTCTGGCTCTATTCCCTGAGAAGGCAAAGAAGTTCTGACCTAGCTGGATAAGGAGCATTTCTTTCCTTTAGTATTGGCATACATATGTACTTAAAGTATACCAAAAGTAAAAGTACATTATGTTTTCAAAATGTATAAAAGTACCACTCTTAGCCAGTTCTCCATAAAAGTCAGAGGTTCTTTACTCTGGAATTCACAGCCAGCCTCTTGAAGTTACCCTCTCCAATTTATTCTAACGTAATGTAGCACGCACACGTGCACGCACACACACACACACACACACACACACACACACACACACACACACACACACACACACACACACACACACACACACACACACACACACACACACACACACACACTTCACAAGTGTAAATAATGTATTTCTTGTTGTTTTTGTTTCTGTTATTTTCCATACCTATGTTTGATTACTTTGTCTTACTATTTGTATATTACTATTTGCACTCACTTCTCTTTTATTAATGTTACCTTTTTGTACTGTTTTTTATTGTGCGAAATAAACTAAACTAAACTAAACTAAATAGCAGATCTACAAGCTCACAACGCGTTGTACTGTGAGCATTGCATTGTATAAAATCTCCAAAGTAACTAAAGTTTTCAAATAATAGTGGAGTAAAAGTACAATATTTGCCTCTGAGATGTAGTGTACTCTACTGGCCACTATAGGTGTTGCAGCTGTACGCTCTCTCTCACACACACACACACACACACACACACACACACACGTCACACAGAGAGAGCTGCCTAATGCAGCGGTAAGGCACGGCTCAAAAATGAAAATGGTGGGAGACAAGTAAATAATAATGCTTACCTCCTCATCCATATCAAAGATTGACAGATGTTCCACATCCTCTAGTTTAACAGAAGAAGGGCCTATAGGAATCAGGATAAACACATTTGAAGAGATGGTCTTGGAGCAGGAACATAAAATTAAATACCCTATGATGTGACTATGACATAATACAAAAGAGTACTTTTCTGACTTACTGCCCACAGAGTTTTCAATAGCTTCTTGTGCTTTCTGGATACCAAGTCTGAACTCCTGCAGCTCTGGGCGCAGTTTGTGTCCTCTGTGGTAAAACACCAGTGCAAATTCGAAATCGCCCATGGTGTACAGTGCCTCTGCTTTACAGTACAATCCCTAGAAGAGGCATAGAACAGACATGTTTTCCTGCACAGCATCAATTCACTTTCGACATGAAATAAAATAAAAATCATTTCACCTTGAAAAACTTCTTGTCCCCTTTAAGAGAGGCCTCGGCATCTCTTAATGCATTTTCAGAATCCCCCATCTTCAAACAGCATTTCGATCGGGCAACGAGGCAGTTCTTGTCATCCGGCTGAAGAATCAATGCCTAAACATTTCAACAAAAAGTAATAATGAATAAGTTTCATATCAACCGAGCAGCAACTTGCAGCAGGACAACTGGCGAACATTTTTACTTCATTATGCTGGGGTTCGAAGTCACTGTCTACAAGATCAATCCATCTGAAGTCCACAGGTTGTTGTAACCGAAATATGATAGCCTATTTCAAATATCTTACTGTCAACATCACTTCACTCTTGGAGCTCTTTAACAGTGCAGCGCCAGTTGGCTTTCACAACTATCTTAACGTGTTCAACATTTAACTTACCGTGGAATAGCTTTCTATTGCCTTGAGATATTCCCCTTTTCGGTATAACTGATTTCCCTCAGCCATATAAGTATGAAATGTGCTCTTCGGTGCTTGGCCTTGGTCTCCCATGTCAAACATTTTGGCCATTTCCCTGTTGTTGTTTTCAATTACTTCCAACTTTATCCTGTATCCCGTCGATTGGTATCCTAGCAACCACCCTAACAAATACTACAGCAAGAAACAGTGCCCTCCAGCGGCGCAACAAAGTTCTGGACAGCATTACCACCCACATTACAACTCTGACCCATAGACTGTAAAGCTCTGACCCCAATGGATTCCAGAGTTCTTCAGAATTAGAGTGCAGAGCTGCCGTCATGTTATTGCAATTATTCACATGTATTTGGTAGTCAAATTTACACTAAAATAATTTAGGGGAAACGCATATGAGGCAAACTTTATTTACATGGCTAATAACTTTCCATAGTGACAGGAGGACTGTTTCACCCAGAGAGCAAAACCTATGAGCAAAGATGAGGACGCTTTTCATTTTTGTCAAAGTGCACCAAGCTAAAATCTCGTAAACTCATTATACAGAAGAGATTGCACATTAAGTCCTAAATAATACTGAGCTCAAATATTTGAATGAGACCTTCAACAATCATCCCAAGAGGCCAGAGGACCTGTAGTAGTCCGGTAAAAAATAAAACAAAATCAACATTCTACATAAAAACTGTCGAGAGATGGGGAGTGACACGCAGCAAAGGCTGCCAGGATCAGGACTCAAATCAGCGACGGGCTATCAGGCTACATTGAGGCTAGGTGTTCACAGGTGTCCCTCAGGGCTTTATCCTTTTATACTAGGCAACCTCAAATATTGTGTACATCACATTTCTTCACCAAAAATAGCCAAATGGGGGCAGTAGGGTTTAAGTGGTTAAGACAGCATATCATTATTTTGATACAGAACAAGCAGAAACAACTTTTCCTGAGTTTGCGCCAGAGGGATGCTATTGGTGACCCTTTAAAAACAAAACAGAACAGCATCCTTATCTTACACTGATGGTTTTATCAGACAGAACATTTACAATAAATATACATGAAAATAAAATAAAAACATAAGTCATCAACACTTTACATTCCAGTAAAATGTACAATGCAGCACCCGGTGAATGGCAATAAACATAAAATTGGTGGTGAGGAAGTAAATGGGAAAAAAGGAGGCGACAGTGCTAGCAGGAGCAGCCAGTGCAGCCATTTCAATTGTCATATTCCTACTGTGCTTAGGCTGTGCTTTATGCATACTGCAAGTCTGGGCTCCAGCTGTTGTGAACGCAAAGAAATGCTTTACTTGAACTGTTCCTGTTGGATTATAACAAGGAGACAGCTTTAAGTATTCATCCATAGCAGCAAATTGTATTTTTTTTTGCAAGTACTTAAAAAAAGGGGGATCATGTCATGTGTTCCTCAGCAGATAAAATTCACATTGCTAGGTTGACTGGGTGTCATTGTCTTCGCTGGGGAAGATATCACCTTTCCTGCTGGGAATGCCTCCTTTGCACTACAGTAGGTCAAGGATAATAGCTTGCACAGTGCTCAGTTGTTTCTTATGAAGCATTCCCCTTGGGGTGTCATATCCTGTTCCTGCATGGATCCCAAAAGCTCTAAGCATTTAGAGCTACACAATTACACCCATTTAAAAATGTTGCATGACTTGGGAAACAATGTATTTTTACATAATCAGTGTTGCTTGCTATTACTGACTTTCAAGTTTGCTTCACTCTAGAGATTCAACCACTTCAAAAACCAGTAACATCATTGTCAACTCGAGGATGGGCCTTCTCGGTATTGGTGTTATACTGGTGTTACCTCTTTTGCTGCATGTCATTGGATAGCATTCAGTCAATGGCATAGACAAGAATCTGACTCGCAAACAGTCAGATATGATAAATAAGGTTGGGTTGAGGGTTTGATACTGTCTGAATAGAGTCTTGGTGGTTCATATTGTCCAATTAACCAAACTGGAAGAAGAAATTTCCTGGTCCTGATGCTGAAATAAAAACAAAACATAAAAAATAAGTTAATAATGTGAAATATATACTGCAAAATCTGAATAGTGTAATAAAATGTAGAAAAGTACTGTTTTCCAACAGCTTTTTATATACATACATGGATTGCCTTCAAAACTAAAACCACCAGGGCCACCGAAGAATGCCTTGAAAATGTTGTTGGCATCAAAATCTGCTGAAGGCACAACACACCATCAAATTACAGAAAGTGCCTCAACAGAAAAAACTGCAACTTATCAGTAATAGAATGATTACTATACTAGAACAATGATCTGCAAAACCGGCGCACTGCGCAACAATCTATGAATTATGTTTAAGATAGACTTCCGGTTCCCCAGCTACTGACCTCCCATGTTCACGCCCTCTTCCTCCAAATCCTGACCGCTGTCATAGCGGGACTTTTTCTTTGGGTCTGAAAGCACAGTGAAAGCTTCGCCCACCTCCTTAAACTTCTTCTCCTCTTCCTTCTGCACCTCAGTGCTGGCCCCGCTGTGACGGTCTACAAAAAAAAGGGAGGAACTCGCTCAGTTCATGCCATGCCATCTCCCTGTAGATATTATACAGTGTGTGTGTGTGTGTGTGTGTGTGTGTGTGTAATATAGTTCATGTCATGGACCTGGATGGTGCATGAGGGCCCGTTTGCGGTACGCCTTCTTGATCTCATCCTCCGTAGCGTGCTTGTCCACCCCGAGCACCTTATAGTAATCTTTCCGCTTGCTTTTCTTCAACTCCAGCTGGGCATTTTTCAGGAGGTGCTTGTGTTCTATGGATTTGAGAAAGCGAGAAGAGCAGTCAAATTTAATTAAACTGGCAGCAGGTGTCACAGACATTAAGCCATGTTAAATAATAGCAATGAAACGTAGGTGTGGGAGGTTATACAGAGCTAACGAGTGAGGGAAAGAAACAGCTGAGCAGCTGTGTCATACAGGGAAAAGACTGACTCACCTTTTGTCTTCTCCGTCTGATAAACCTTTTCATAGTCCCGGACTGCTTCTTCATACTGTTCTGTGTCCAGGTAGCTGTAAAAGCACACAAATAACATGCAAGTTCATTGTTACTTCACTTATTAGTATTGATTGAATCATAACACAGAAACAAGGTACAGCCAACACACTGCCTCTGTTGGAAATCTAAACAAAACAAACATTGATTGCAGAGTGATCTTGGACATACCATTGCGCTCTCCGTAAGTAGGCCTTGATATAGGTCTCGTCCAGTTTGATTGCCTTTGTGCAGTCTTCGATGGCCTGATCTAGTTTTTTCAGCTTTCAAAGATGAAAAAAGAGGAAGAGTGGTCATTCAAGGACAAAAGAGAGGGAGTGGAGATAGTGACCTAGTTCTGTTTGGTTATATAGAGGAATGTGATGTTCAATTGGTGAAGACAACTCAGCTAAAAGACATACTTAAGGTAACAAGGCCAGAGTGGGCTCTCTGGCTGGCTTTGTAAACATTTGAAACAGAATGGGACCCCGACGAAGGCTTTTACAGGCAAAACGCGTAGGTCTTTGTTTTAATGCCGTTTGCAGAGCTTATGCCGTTTCAATAAAGGCTTTTTACTTGACTGTAACAGAGTGCCTCTTTTTGTTTTACCATTTGAAATAGAATATCTGGTGGTCTTTCAGTACATTTTCACAGCAGTTGAAAAAGAAAAAGGATATACAGTATGTATGCATTTTATTTTGGCTTACCTTTGACCCCACGGTACCCCGATTACAGAACAGCTTGGCATTTGTCTTAATATTGTTGGGGTCTATTGTCAGAGCCTCAGTGTACAGATCATAGGCCAAGTCGTAGTTACCCTCCTTGAAAGCCTTGTTCCCTTCTTCCTTCTTGGCTCTGAGAGCTTTAGCATTCTGGAAGGACAAGACACAGCCTTAAAATCCACTAACTTATCAGTGAGGCAGCATCGAGACAAAATGGATTAGAGAAACTCATGAGACATTTAAAATCTGAGGCCCGCTTCCCTACATGGAAACATAATAAAACCCAACTTTTTAGTGTATAAGTTTGCCAATTAAGCAAAACTAGGAAACATTGTTGCATGCACTTCATAGCATCTCATACCTTCATAGTACATCTCATAGTAAGCAGTGACTCACTCTGCATGCAAGCCGAGCCTTCTCGTGGTCGGGAGTCATTCGCAGGGCCTGGACAAAGAACTGGACAGCTTTGTCGATGCAGTCTTCATAGTACAGGCAAAGGCCACGCACATACAGGGCATCCCCGTTTGTGGCATCCATTCGCAGAATATCACTTATAGGGAACAAAACAACATGTTAATGTAAAAATTAAGCGTTTTCAAATTCTATGAGTAGTCTTGACTATCATGTTTAGATTCTTGTCTATGACTACTACTCACTGTATACTTGAAATTTCTGATGAGACCATTTTCAAACATTCTGTAGTTTGTTTGGTCTTCAAGGAAGTCAATGTTTTCCATTCATTCATTTATTCAGTAAGGGTGGAAGCATTTTAATGACTTTGGATAAAATGTATATAAATGTAATGGTGGTAATCAACCACAACTACAAAAAAGCATGGATCAATTGCCAATCGTTTAGAAAATAATGTTTAGAGTGGCATGGATGACGGATGACATTTAAAATGATAGACACAATTGACGATTCCCTGTACCCCGACTACACAGAGACACATTCCTAGCATCTCCAATTGACATGGCAATCAATTACTTAATTATCTACCTGGCTACGGTCTGGGCCTCAGGATAACGCCCCAGCAAGGCTAGGCACTCTGCTTTCAGAACCTTGAACCTGTGACAGGCTGAAGCAGTCTCCAAGGCACGGTCCATGCAGAAGACAACCTGTGATCGCACAGAAACACAGTCACAACTGAACACCAGGAACAGAGAATTTTGATATTCCACAGATGCAACTTACTTAGATATGTGTTCAATCAAACCAATAGCATACCATTCTAAAGTCACGCTTTTCAAATCCTATCTCCGCCATTTTCTCAAACTCTAGGATGGATTCAGCATTCTTTACCTGAGAAGAGAATTTTGAGGATTCAGTGACAATGTAAAAGACCTTTAATTTCACCAGTCAATTATTGTTTTATGGTGCCATGTTCTTTGCTTCCTGACTACGTTGTTTTTCTTGAGAAGTGACACCCCTGCATGATGGAGTAGATAAATTACACTTTATGAAACTATGGACAAATACAGGAACAGCGCAGGAATGTGTACCTGTGTTATAGTGGTTGAAAGAAGAACTGTGCTAGTACACAGGTAAAGTTAGGTGGTGCACACATATCTGAACATGCAAGTGATGCGTTCGCTTGTGGTTAAGTCACGCTTACAATGTTATGCTTACAAGAGCCCCTTCTCTGCTGTCATGGATTATTTAGTTTGAAGTAAAACTAGAACTAAACTTGGGCAGCAGTGGCTCAGGGAGTAGGCTCTCCCAGAGTTAGTGTCGATACTGAACCCCTAATTGCTCCTGATGAGCAGGTTGGTGCCTTGCATGGTGTGTGAGAATGGGTGAATATAATGCACAATCATTGTAAAGCGCATAATGGATAAAGGCGCTATATAACTGCTTTTCTTTTTTTGTCTATTTTATTTATGATACTGTCTGACAAAGAAACAAGACAGGTGGAGGAGAGAGAGGGGATGACATGCACCAAAGACCAAAGAGCTAATGTTGGGCTGGATTTGAGCCTGGGCCACCTGCGGGGGGGGGGGGGGGGGGGGGGTCTGTGGCCTCATTTAATAATAATAATAATAATAATAATAATGAATTTTATTTGTATTGCACTTTTCATTCACAGGGAATCCCAGAGTGCTACATGGTTAAAAAGGGGTCATCCCTATGTTCCCCAGGTTCTATGTTTCCCATTTACCTTAGGGTTTAGGGTTAGCGTTAGGTTTCTGGTTTAAGGACTTCAGTGTTTTGTACTATACAATTATATGTATAGAACAAAGAATGTTTGTTTTTGCCATCTTTGTTGAAGAGTCTGAGCAATTATGTTTTAGTTTATTTTATGCCAGTGTTAATTTTTAGTTGGCTAAGACCCAGTGTTAATTTTTAGTTGGCTAAGACTAGATAGTTGATCAATGGATTGTTCAAAGACTGAGCTTAAATCATAATTTGCTACTAAAACTAACACTAAAAAGACTAAGTTGCTAAAATACTTTTAGTCTTACTAGAACTACTAAACTTACTAGGTTAGGTTTCTGGTTAGGTTTAGTTTTATTCCAAGTGGGGAACAAAGAACCTTTTTTGCATGGTGGGGAACATAGAACCTGGGGAACATAGGTACACTCCCGTTAAAAACATAATACCGGTAATCAATCATTTATGTGGCATGCACTCTTACTAGGTAACTGGAGCAACCAGTCCAGTGGGCAGACTGAGCAGTGGGCACCCCAAATAATTACTAATAATTATTGATTGTTCCGTTATCCGTCCTCTGAAAAGATGTGGTTTACAGATGTTAGTGATAACCACTTCATGTATTGGAAACCATGAAGGTCAATAAAATGTTTTTTAAACAAGGTAACTTTTACCCCTCCTCGACAATGTGTATGTCATGACTAGTCTTTGCTTGCTTGGCAGTTCCGTAATTATGCCAATAACCAAATTACCCACACTTGTAGTCTTGTTGTCACTGGTGACCCTTACTGGTTGGTCCCAGTGATGGTAGTCTCGCGTAGCCAGACTTTCAGAGATCTCTGCCTACTGATAAGTCTGGTGAGGTTCTAATTCTGTGTGGGACAGAGGTGGGTGGTAACAATTTTTAGAAATTGCAGAACCAATGCAAAGGACAGGGGATTTCCTAAACAGGGCAGAGGCATTCAGTCGGTGTGGTAGCGGCGGTAAATTAGCATACATTCAGGACAATACATAAATATACAAATACAATAAAACACCCAGCAAAGTACTAGTAAAATAATTCTACGTTTTAAAAGCTATTTAAAAGAAAGCAGAGTCTCTCTCCACACCACGAAACACACATAATGTGTTTGTGTGTGTGTGCATGCGTGTATGTGACTGTCCATTATCATCGCTCAGTCCAGTTCAACTGCCTTTGTGTGCGCTCTCCGGGGGCACTGGCAAGCAAGTCCAGGTGAGGTGAATCAGGTATTGGGGGGTCTGTGCTTGTTAAGGACCCTAATGGCAGAGGGGATGAAACTGGCACTGCCCTTTGCCTTCTTGAATTTAGATGCAGCGTATCTCCTACCCGAGGGCAGGACCTTGAAGCAGGTGCTGAGGTTATGATGTAAATGAGTGTTCTAAAAGAAACAGTGGACGTGGCATTGTCACACACCAGTCACTTTCACTGGCCATCCAATCACATGCAATGAATGTAGGTGTATCCAGACCATTGGTGGAGAATGGAGATAGGTGGAGAATACACTACAGTGATGGTATTTCAACTGCCAGTGAGGAGATTCACTGAGAGGACATAGCGCATGCAGAGTACGCCCTATCTGTTACAGCTCAACTGCTGACAGGTGCCCTTGACCAACATATAGGAGTCGCTAATGCAGCAACAAGGACTGACCTTCCCGCCCAGCTTTCTTCCCATGAGCACGGCCAATTGTGCTTGCATGGAAGTCGAGCGCACCGGAGGGTTGAAACCCGTAGTCTCCATTGTGGTGTGGCAGCACATGAACCCATGATTCGTTCCTTTTTACAACATGAAACTGTCTTTCACCACAAATTAACTGTGACCTCAGATCATCTCTAAATTGCAGGAGCAGACTCTTGCACTCTGTTTGCTGCCATCTGTCCAAGGCAGAGATACTACTCTGCTGCGGCTGACTCACCTCCTGCTGAGCCTGGCTGTTGTCTGGCTCCATCTCCAGAACCCTCTGGAAACAGCGGCTGGCAGCCATTGCATTGCCGAGGGTCTGGTGGCACTTACCCTCTCGTAAATGACCCTAGGGGAATGTTATTTCCCCAGAAAATAAATAATTATTATACAGTATATATGTTTCAATGAAAGCAGGTGTGGGTGTGTGTGTGTGTGTGTGTGTGTGTATATATAAAATGAATATAATAATAATAATAAAACTTTATTTGTATAGCACCTTTCATGACATGAAATGCAGCTCAAAGTGCTTTACAGAGCAATGGAGAAACAAAAGAAAAGAAAAGCAAGGCATAAACATTAAAAAATGCAGTAATGCAATACAGTGAATAACAAAAAGTTACACACACAAATTATACACAGACACACACACACACACACACACACACACACACAGGTCACGTACTGTATGTATACACTGTATATCATGGTAGCTCTGCTCTATAGATATAGCGGATATATATAGATCCTGAATCTTTAATGCCATTGCCTTGTATATGCATTAATTACTTCCGGCCCGTGCACCTGGTGCCCGCCACAGTTGTCGCTCCACATGCTAAGTCCCTGGGTTGTCCCAGGGGTGTGCGTCGCTTTTCAATACTGCCAGGGGCGGGCGGTCCTTGGACCTCGGGACTGCAATGGCAGCCAATGTGTTTTAATGACCCAAATACCCCATATCCCACTAGGCCTTACACATTCAAAATATACCGGCTGTTGGGTTTTTTTTCTCTTTTTCCCATTTAGAGTATGAATTTATTTAGCAGTACAGTACTAGTCAATTGACTGTACACTAAGATCAGCCTCCACCACTCTGCAGGTCTCTAAGTCTTGCAAACAGCACAGCTCCACCATTGACTTGAACGGATAGATCATTTTGAAAACTGCACTGAAACTGCAGATTTCAGCTTGGGGAAAGGGATGACAAATGCACCCTCCAACAGCTCTCTGCACATGTAGAAGAGGAAATGATAAACAATGAGTTAAATGCTGTTCTTCCTAGTTCAACACCCCACTGAACAGGCGCCAAGACCAACCTATGTGTATTTTATACATATTGTTATGAGGTGACAGTACTTAATTAGACCCCTTGGTATGGTTGTTATTATGTGCAATGATGTCTTCCCTTTACATTTAGGGTTTCTTCCTGGAGGATGAAACCTTGACAGTCAAATGTGCCAATGTCCCCTAACCCCTCGGCCTTTATCATACAACAGCTGTGGGTGCGGCTTCAGTTCAGGTGGATCACCACCCATCACCATCCACCAGGCAAACCACTAGGCATAATTAATAAACTGGTGGGCTTGTCCACATAAAAACTAAAAAAATTCCACAACCTACCTTCACGAAAGTCTCGTCTAACCGCACTGCTTGCTGGGAGTCCTCCAGAGCCTCTCTGTACCGATACAGCATCATTAGAGTGGCTGCGCGGTTTCCATAGTAGCTTGCATTCTTGGGGCTCATGTCTGTAAGGAAAATCAACAACTTAAACACCCACTAATTGTAACTAACATCAATCATGGGATGATTAATTTAAAACGAATGAAAACATTACCTATGGCCTTGGTATAGTAATCGAATGCTTCAGAGTAATTCTTCTTGACATAATAGACATTGCCTTCTTCTTTGAAGCCCTCTGCTTCCCTGAATAAAAGGGGAGTAGAGAAATACAAATTAGTGAATTAAGTCTAAATAGATTTGAGCAGAACTGGACAGTTCTGGAGTTTATGCTATACATAAAGAAGAACACAGTTGTTACACACAGCCTGTTCTCATGGGGAAATGTACAATGGATAGTTGGATACTACGGTAAGTATGTCTTATGTCTTGTCATAAACATAATATTCACAAAATATTCTCATTTATTACTCAACATTTATTCATGACATTATACGTTTACTTTATACCCATGTGTGTTTTTTTACACTGATATAAAATTAAAAACAAGGATACAATATCTCTGTTCAATGTTGAGTTGTAGTTATAAAGTCAATAACAAATTCAAACATTTCATGATTTACATTGTTCTAATGTGATAGTGTTCTTTAATAACTAGTTACTTTTCCCCATCACGCCAGCTGGTGTATAGGGCAGCAAGTTCTATAGAGCGTCGCAGTCCCACCCCCTCGAGAGACCCGGAAAATAATTCCCCGTTCATTTTCCTCATAGACTTTTCACAAAGTATTTATTTAAAGATGTTTACGCTGTGGTCAAAGCCAACTCGAGTTGTGACACAATAAACACAATGTTTTGGGCCAAACAAAGAATTAGAAAGAAGAAAAAAACGACAGGTTACAACACTTTTTTGTTGTTTTTATTCTTTGTAATTATTAGTTTGATCCAAAATATTGTGTTTGTTGTCATGATTTGTCACAACTTGAGTTGGCTTTGTACGACGCTTATAAAAGGTGAAATGTCTATGGGATAAATGCATTAGGAATTATTTCCTGGGCCTGGCGTCATCATGAAAGGGGGCGGGACTGCGACGCTCTATAAGTAGTAATAACCATGTTACAATTGTACGTTCACAATGACACCCTGCTGACCAGGGACAGCCATGTCATGATGTGTCAAATATGCATACAAAGTGTTATATAAAGTGTAATTGTGTGTTGCTCCAGATTTACAATCATGTAACACAGACACTGGTAAAACATGGTGTTATATTGCACAAACAAACACCACCAGCAATGAGCATGCATGTATTTAGGAAACCGAAAAGATATAGTATATGTGGGAGGGGGGTCTTCTAGTTCTTAAGCAGTATGCAACCAATCTACCATGCAGCTAAACATAGCCCAGCCAGGAGCCAAACCAGCAGCCCAGATGAGGAGGGTAGGTTCCCAACCAAGAACACGTGGGGTATTTTATGCCAGGCAAAAAAGGAGAAAGGGAGGGGGAGAGAGGAATGACACCATCATGTGGGAAACAGCTTTTCTTGGAAGCCTGTTTCACCTCATGATGATGACCACTGACTGGCTTCCTTCAAAACAGGCCTGGAAATCCATCTTCTTTTAGGAGGCCAAAGGGAGAGGTAAATCTCGCTTCTCCATTAGAAAGGTAATGGCATTCACCCCCCCCCCTCCCCCAGCCCGTAGTTTTTCTACTGTTTTATTTTTGGTGATGATATTCTATCAGTATTAATTTTGTATGCTATGTTGATGAATTGAATACAAAGGACGCATTTTTAGCACAAATGTATGACTGTACGTCCCATGGTTGTTTACATTTCTGTCTAACCAAATGATATAGGACTGATAGAAAAGCAGTCGCACAGAAACTGTATAAACTAGCTGAATTTGAATTATTATAATTGTTTAAAACAAACGCAACAGCCGAACAACAATTAATTGTAAACTATAAGTAACCCGAGGCAGGTCGTTGCGGCTGGCAGGCAGAAGCACACCGTCTGCTCCTTCCAGCAGGACAGTCACAGTAACATACATTAGCACCTTTCGGGACCCATGGTTACTGAATTTCGGACGTCTGTATGGGACCCTTGGCTACCTTTTCGTCTTAGAGTATGCTTTTCGTACAGAAAAGGTAACCAGGGGTCCCGAAAAAGGGGCTATACGACCGCTCCTTCCAGCAGGACACTGTCACACAGCAGCAAAGTGGAGGGGACAGGGGGGCTCGACGGATAGCGCAATGGGTTGCTAAAGAGAAGCTAACAGTTTGTGCTCTTTGTGCGACAAGAACATTCACCCTGACAGGACCCTTTAGACGCGATGACAACAACGGGCGGTCGGTGTCAGGGCTTCGTCTGACCGACCTTGATATACGATGCAACTTGTTGCTCTTCCTCCTACCTCTCCAGCTCCTCGTCACTGAGGAGGATCTCCATGTCTGGGTCCATGATCAGATCATCACAGTCCTCCGTCGCCATTTTGCCGATGATACAGAGGAGGTGGGCGGGGCCACAATTGTCACACAGGCGTAAGACCACGCCCCCTGAACGTCCGCAGCGGTTACGTAATGTTCGGTATTGCCATGTCCGCTTATTGTAAGCTACTTTGGCCTTCTCTTTTCTTTGATTGATTGATTGATTGATTACTTTATTGGCATAAATGTAATCAGTACCGCGTACACTTCAAACAGAAATGTAATCAGTACGGGTCAAACTCATCAGGCCTGTTTTAAAGGACTATTTGTATTTTTTGAGGGAGGGAGTCAGGGCATTTAATACACACTTGGGTGGCAGTGCTATATAGGTCTGCGGGCATAGAGGGCATTTACATTTTTAAATGTCAGTCCCAATTTCAATTGCTTAACTCTGTTTTCGGAGCCACCCCTAGAGTCTAGGGGTGGCTCCGGGTAGAAAACAGAGTCCAAAAGATGGGTCATAGGCCCCAGACCGAGGAGTAGTCGAATTAGTTTGTTTTGGGAGGTTTGTAGCTTGGTCTTTAGTGTCAACTGTCATAGAGATGTTTGAGAACCAAGAGGTGCAAGCATAGTCAAAGTAGGGCTGAATTAGGGCTTCCGCTAGAGTCTTGAGAGCACCTTTGTTGACAAACGAGGAAATTCTGCCCAGAAATCTTGTTCTTTGGTTTACTTTTTTGATTACCCAACCCTGCAGGCTCCAACGATGCTTTTGGGCAACATTTATATTTGATATTTTATCAAAAACATTTATTTTCAAGACCAACGCATGGCATTGGTCTTGAAAATAAATGTTTTTGATAAAATAAAATATAATATATTTGCATATAAATACCCCCCACAGAAATTCACACAACTTGGACTCTAACCTTTGACCTTTAACCGTGAAAAAAGTAAGTAAAATGCCAGTAATATACATATATTTTGTGATCATTAGAATGTCTAGAACATTTATTATTGTGAAAGGTATCCCCCAAATGTAAATTATTAATTTATTATTATTATTTTAATAATTATTATAAATGTGCATAACATTTGCATGACACTTTTTTAAAACATATTTTCCTCTGCGAAGTACTAGTAGTACAAAGTAGTACTTGTACTACTTGTACTGTACTTCCCTGTGCTTGTCCTTGAAAACTGTTATCAATCAATCCATCAATCAATCAATCAATCAATCAATCAATCAATCAATCAATCAATCAATCAATTCCTTAAGGCTGATGACCCCCCTTGGGCCCCCTCAACTCTCACTATAACTAGACACTTTACCTCCTCCCACCTCTCTCTCTCTCTCTCTCTGTTTAAAAGTACAGGAAAAATCTCAAATTACAGGTGAAAATATAGTACAGGACAGGTCTCTCTCTCTCTCTAGATTCTGGTTGCTGGTTGCTTGTTTCTCTCGCAAACCTGGCAACACTGGTAATCTCTTTTATGTAAACAGGAAGTAACTCACAATTCAACTCAAAGTCAGGTGAGATGCTAAAGCGTTTGAGCTATTTTTCCACGATTTTAAAACGTTCATGTAGCGAGTAATCGACAACGTTATAGTGGTTATCTGCGCGTGCAAGGTGTTCTAATTGTTTGATTCCCGTTGATTGTTCAATTGATTGTTCAGAGAATGATCGTTGAGATATCGTGTTTCTATGGAAGCTAAAGCTAACGCTGTCAGCTGCTGGCCTGCTACTTTGACTAGCCTGCCTGCATGACGTGTAGTTCGAATAAGCAAATAAGCAAATGTTTTGATTGTTACGATTAAGACAACAGAACTAGCCGAAACTAAAGATAGTATAAGTACAGTCCCTGTTGTTTAATTGCATTGCATTGCACCGTTTGCACGAGTGATTTCTTTGTGTAAACGTTACTAAATGTTTTACAGGTTTCCTGACAGAAAGCAAGAATCGTAATCATGGGGAAAAGTTGTAAAGTAGTTGTTTGTGGCCTGTCTGCTGTTGGCAAAACAGCCGTATTGGAACAACTACTGTATGCCAATCATGTTGCAGGTAAGTTGTGTGGCATACATATTCTATGTAGCACAGAATGATGAATATTTCTAAAGTGTAAAAAGAATAGTAGTTCTACAAACTCACAATATGTTGTGCTGCCATGTGTCGTGAGCTTGTAGATCGTCGGTGTGCAACTATGTATAACACAGGCTTAATGGTTCTGGCATGAACAATCTATAACTGTACTGTCTGCACACCAGACATGCTCATACCATCCATCCATTTGTATTATTGATTGAGGTGAGGTCAGTTATGATCAAGTGCAGAAGATGGTAAACTGACATGGAAATGGAACAGTTTTATGTTCGTATGGCTCAGCTTAAAGGGCCACTTCACCCCTTTTGCAACCGGATCATATCGGGAGAAAATAAACACTTTCCTGCGGTGTGTAATGTGTTTTAGATTTTTTTAGTGCCAGTTATGTCATGAACACTGGTCTCACTTCCTTCCTGGACTACATCTTGTCTCAGTAAGACAGCCCTCTCCCTCTCCACAAAGTGGGTTGAGTGCAGCAAAGCATTATGGTCAAACCAGCAGTGAGACCAGTGTCCATGACATCACAGACACTTTGAAATACTAAAATATCTAAAAACACAAATTAACCACACAAAAACCCCAGGAACGTGTTTCTTGCAAAAGGGGTGAAGTGGCCCTTTAAGAAGTGACAGTACCGTGATGAGAGAATGCGTGAATAATATGTTTGGGCAGTTTCTGGTCGTTTGACAATATTATTGAACCTCTCAGTGGGGAATTGAGATTGCACACAAGGAACTCGGTGGTGATCATTCCAGTGGTTAGCAAGATTAGCTCTGGACATACACACACACACACACACACACACACACAGCACTCCGGCTAGCCTCCTACCGTAACCTTGCCGAAACATTGTATATGATTGTATCACTATCAACTGGGTCACAGTATTTTGATTATCTGTCAGTGTGATCATCATGATGATGTGCTTGTTACTTGTAATTTGTGTCATCTGTTAGGCTCTGAGCCCATGGAGACCCTGGAGGACATATACATTGGCTCTATAGAAACCGATCGTGGCACAAGGGAGCAGGTGCGTTTCTACGACACCCGAGGGCTCAGGGATGGGATGGAGTTTCCTCGACATTACTACTCTTTTGCAGATGGCTTTGTGCTTGTCTATAGCATCGATAGTAAAGAGTCCTTCAAGCGAATGGAGTCACTCAAGAAGGACATTGACCGCCAGAGGGACAAGAAAGAGGTGAGGACCATCCCACTTTGTAGTGTTGTTAAACTGAATTAGGAGGTCCACAAAGGATAAAGTGTTCAATATGTTCAAACATATTGTTGTAACTGTGTTGGACATGAATATCTATTGACTCATCTCGTGGATTATAACAGTTTGTGAGTCAGAGCTCGTTCTCTCTCTCGCTCTAGACTTGTCTCTGAAATATAGAGGCACGGAACAGAACAGGATAAACGATTTTACACAGAATCAGTTTACTCGTAGAGTGGAGTATAACATAGTATGTGAATTTGTTTTGTCTGTTTGGTGCCTCTTGAGTGAGCAAAGAATGTCACTGGGGCAATATTCTCTTTCTGGTACTCACTCTAGAATGGGAAGAACGCATTCATAGTTCAATCCAGAGTAATTTCTAAAATAGCAGATATACTGTATTCTACATGCTCATAGTCACAATACATAAAAATTAGGCATGTACAGATGAGACATTTTGGCCGATATCGATATCCTATATAATGAATTGCTGTAATGGCCGATAACCGATATGATCTCATTCTGTATTAAAAATCACACCTATGTGAAGTGACGGGTGCTAGTGATGAAATGGTGATGTGAAACAAACGATGCCAACACAAACATTAAATGCCATTAACAATAAAGAGACAATATGACGTAAATCTTCCCTTCATTGTCAATGGCGTTTTTAAAACAAACATTAAAACCTGTATATAGGAGGGGCTAGCGCCCCTCAAAAATTATAATAATTTAATACAGCAATGCCTCTTTATACCAAAAACTAGGCATGCAGTATGCACCATTATTCACATGTTGGCCTATATCCCAAAATTAACAGCTTGAAAGTATTACTTTTATTTAACAATGTTCCATCTTGTTGACTCTTTTCGTAATCGTAAAAATTATCGTACAATAAAGCTCATGGGCTTAAAGGAGAATTTAACCCATTTCAACACTATGCCCATAAGAAACTGTAAAATGTGTGGTAACATATTTGTTCCCAGGTGACCATCGTGGTGCTGGGTAATAAACTGGACAAGCAAGAGGATCGTCGGGTCGACTCAAACATGGCCCAGAACTGGGCTAAAACTGAGAAGGTTCGCTTGTGGGAAGTATCTGTGGTGGACCGGCGCACACTCATTGAGCCCTTCGTCTACCTGGCCAGCAAAATGACTCAACCACAGAGCAAGTCTACATTCCCCCTCAGTCGCAACAAGAACAAGGGAAGTGGTTCTACAGACAGTTGAGTAACAACAACGGAGGGCCTGGAGGAGCAGAGAGATAGAAGGTGACAGTGGAGGTGTTTTAAGGGAACTGCAGGTTTGCTGAAAGGTCAGTAAGCTTTTGAGAATTGAGGGAAAACGTTTTTATTGAGAGCAAACGAGGCAGGATGATTGTATTCATATTGAACTCCATAAGTATTTAGAAAGTGATGTTTGACATTTTATTTCTTTACTGCTACAATCTGTGAGTTTTATGTCGTCAAAATGTCTAGTAGGGAGACAGACCTGCAACCACTACAAATGTACTCTACCTGATACAGATTGTTTAATATGTTTGAATCATTAAGTTAGGTCCAGGATTGTAGATTTACCATTTCATGAGATAAAAAATAAAAAAGAATCCTGTAGATGTGGCTCTTCTAAATCTACACATTTGGGCAGGGTTTCATCCCAATCAGAGCCCCATTGTCTTACATTTTAAAATTAGATGGTAAGCATGAAACATTATGTGCAAATGGCACATAATGTGCCCTAATGGCAGTGTGCATAAAGCATTTGGTGCCGTGGCCTGTGGTTTGCAAGGTTAGCTCGGTACACACACACACACACACACACACACACACACACACACAGAGACCGACTGTCTGACTTTAATCACAATGACTGTGTCATTCGACATCTAAAGTTATGAAAGTATGGATCTAAAAATATCAAACATGTCAGTCTGTTCATGCTTATGGACCTAACTGTATATAGATTGAATGCAATGTAACTATTCACTACACGTATACCCAATAATGAATCACGTGGAAACATTTAAAGATGACTGATTTTTCCTTTCCTTAATGTTAAAGCCTATGCCAATGCGAATCGTGTGCTGGGTAGAGAGTGTGGGTGCAGTTGAATAAGTTTTGATAAGTGTTATTTGTTAGTGGGGAGATTTGTTACACTACTGGTCCTCTTGGTTTCAATGTGGAATGTTACTGTGAATGACTGGCATTCCTAAAATCTTTAGAAAGTTCATTCCAGTCTTGTTATATTCCAACAGATTTTCCAGAAACACTTTGTAGTTTGCCTTGTAGTTTGTTTTTATGCTAAAACAAAAGATTGGTGCTATGAAGGACAAAATGGCATTATTTGTCTAAGTTCATTTACAGGCTCAGGTGTGATTCTACTTATTATTTTGAAGTTAATGTATAAAGCTTTTGCGCACAGCATATAAGATGAGAAAATTTGTCACAGACTTCTGTAGATTGATAAACGTTCCCCAGTTAAAGCTATGATACATTTTAGTGTGTTTTCTTTCTCTCTTTCAATCATTTTATATTTATTTTTGTCCACAAACTGATACACTACTCGCATATATACAGACATTTTAGTGTTCTAATCTGTCAAAAAAGAACTTCAGAATTATTGTTAAATGGCTACTGAGGTCTAATCAGGGTGCAGTATCAGGTTAAATGTTTAATCTAAAACTATGCATGTAACATGTTTATGTGACTGTTCATGGATCATGAAGCTGTTAATGTCCTCTTTAAGTGTACTTGCCTGATACCTGTTTGCATGTATTGTAAATAAGTTATTTTCTTCTGTGTCTCGCTGGTAGTGGTGGTTGTTATTTCATAGAGTAAGTACATTCTGGTACAGTAACAGTTTCATCGTGGGACATTCTCCTGCATCCATGATTGCTGAGCAAGGTTATAATGGTTTTGGGATTTTTCATTATAGTTTACTTTTAGTTCTGCTAAAGTTTGCTAGTTTTTATTTTTGTGACGACACCTAGTTTTAGTTTAGTTTTTAGTATTTAGTTTTTTTAGACTTTGGGTTATTTGTCAGGTGCAGGATTAAAAGAATGTCACGGTAACAATGAAAACTATATATGGGCATTTTGTCTATAATTTCAGTTAGTTTTAGTTTTGTAAACACAATACCGTTTCAGCCAACAAACAGTTTTTGTTATTTTGTTAGTTTTCGTTAACTATAATAACCTTGTTCAGTCATCACAACAGCATGTCCCTCTGAGCTCAGACATGCAGGTTAAAGAATGATCACTGGTCGAATTGTTTCCGGGCCAGCTGAAACCCTTCTGATGTGCATTCCAAGAGATGGTTGGAGGTGAATCGTTCAGATATGCTTTCAAACATTGACATTCATTTGTGTATTTGAAAAGGCTCAATAAACCGAAGCTCACAGAACTGAACTGTCATTTTTTTTGCAGTTTGTTTCATGGCCAGCAGAGGTCTCTGCTGTTTTGCAACATAACTGTGGATGTCAATGAATCAGCCCACTGGACCAAATTATTATTAATTGAATGTCTCTGAGAAATATTAGTTTAGACTCTGCTTCTAGACCTAACTTCCCTCAAGTTAAACATACAAAAACTAATCTCACACTAATTAAGATGTGTGCAGACTTGCGTGATATTTAGATCTGAAGGACTAATATAAAAAATGTGTTGTACATAAGTCCGCCTCCTGGTGGCCCTCTAAAAGGCAGAATTGAAAATTGAAGGCCAAGGTTTTTCCTTGGCCTCTAGTGAGTGTGCATAATGCATATAAAGTTTTACACAGATTGGTGCAGTTATAGGTGAAGACCCGACTTGGCCTGTTCTAACTGTTAAGTGGCATTTCTTCCTCAGCCTAGCCTACATGTACTGTATGTGTGCACACACTGCACAGTTTCACCATAATCGGACGCTGCGTTCACGATTTACATACAAAGTGTTACACAGATCACCATGAGACTGATTTGAAAATTTTCAAGTGGCATTTCTTCCTATAATTTCACGGAAATTACACGATGTGTTCATGATTTGAGGTATTTTGTTCAAAATGCAGCACTCCTGCAAACTTTGGAATCTTAGCCAATCAGGATGGAGTAAGACAAATCTGAAACACCTCTTCTGTTTGGGGATATAGAGTGACTACAGATTTGCGTGATGTTTTTTGGACAAAATCTGTAGGTGTAGTGTACTGTCAAAAAAATTCAAAGTTTTTCAAAGATCGGCCTCCTGGTGGTGCTATAAGGTTCAACTCTGGCATCCAGGGAGTGTGTGTGCAGTGTGGCTGCGGTGCCAGAGATTAGCTGTTCACAGACAGACAGTCAGACACGGACACACACATGAATGGATGGACGATCAGAGTGCAAAACATACTCTCCCCATGCCTTCGACCTAGTGGAGACAATGATTGAAGAGGACTCAGAAGCAGCTCATTGCAGTATCTATACAGTATAGTGAGTATACAGTATGTCTTCAACTGAAGCTCCAGACCTATTCTTCTGTTGATCTGAACATCCCCTTTATCTCTCCTCTCACACCAAGCTTGGCACTGAGGGATGGGAGAGAGGAAATGGGGGAAGTGCCATTAACAAGTGAAATTATAAACCCATTCACTCTTTTTTCAGTCATCCATTTGGAGGCTGGCCAGATGAAAAGCAGCTGTTGGGCTGGCATAGGAAGAGAATAAGATGGACAGAGAGAGGGGGGGGGGGTTAAGGGATGATAGAGGAGCAGACTTGCTGCTCTCCGAACACAAGCAATGTAATGATCTCCTTTGAAGTGAGAAGCCTGATTTTCTGTCTGTCTGACTGTCTGTGTCTGTCTGTCTGTCTGTCTGTCTGTCTGTCCATTTATTCATCCGTCCAGACCGTCATTCCATCTATCAGACCGACCTTTATAATTGATCCTGAGGGGAATTCAGTTGTCATAGGAGCACCACAGGATGAAAGGATGAAACAAAGACAGGTAAGGGCAGAGAACACTACAGAACTAGATAAAGTGCCCCTCGGGGGACAGGTCTCTACCAGGGCAGGTCAGGTTGTGGCCTCCTGGTGGCGTTATAATAGGTCAATGTGAAAAGGGTGCCATTTCTTCTTACCATTGGATGGCAAGTGGATGATTTGAGGTATTTTGTTCCAAAAATGTGTTTTGCATAAATCCACCTGTTGGTGGCACTATAACAGGCCAATGTGAAAACGGTGGGATATATTCTTCAGCCTAGTAGGAAAGTCTGTGAAAGATTTCATGT
Organism: Protomyctophum bolini; assembly: GCF_963924005.1. Lineage (NCBI taxonomy): Eukaryota > Metazoa > Chordata > Actinopteri > Myctophiformes > Myctophidae > Protomyctophum > Protomyctophum bolini. The sequence continues at coordinate 29,308,972 of NC_137872.1, forward strand.
AAATTGCACTCCACGATTTGAGGCTTTTTGTTCGAAACGGGCCAATCCTGCAAACTTTTAAAGCCAATGTTAGCCAATTAGGATGGAATATGAAATATTGGACAGATCTGTCTTGCGCACATGACTATAGAGATACTGTGTAACGATTTGCGTGATTTTTGGACAGAATCTGGAGTAGTAATATCCAAAAATGTGTTTTACAAAAGTCGGCCTTCTGGTGGCAGAGGTTCATCGTTGGCATCCAGGGAGTGTGTGTGCAAAATTTGGCATCGACCGGGTTAACAGTGCGATTAGCCAGTAACAGACGGACGGACACACACACGGACGGAGTGCAAAACATACTCTCTTCCCATGCCTTCGGCCTGGTGGAGACAATAAGTAGGGTAACACTAAAGTACATAATACGTAGTAGGGGTAAGTTAACACTAATACAAATATTGTATAAAAGATCCAACCTGGCCCTATGGGCCTGGGCTATAGTCATGAATGCTGCAATATATACTTTTTACTCATATGAAGAAAATCAACATAAGTACTGTACTCCAATAACATGAGAGTAAATGTATGTTCACCTGGGGGTTGATGACTTTTTCTTTAGAAGGGATTTCACATAGGCTGTGTAGTAGCTGCTGTCAAGGTCCTTGGAGCAAAACACAGAATAGTTCTTATTGTAAGTCAACTCTTTCTGCTTGGTACTCATACAGCTCCAGACATTCACTCAGACACTCACTGAGCAGCCCCACTACAGCAGATTTGCTATATAATAGCCCTATCTTGGGTGCCGCCTTACCCCTTATTTATGACAAAACCTTTTTAGGCTTTTTCTTTGTATTTGGAAACATATTTTTTGTTCAAATAGCCAAAATAGACACATTGTGAGCTTGTAGATCGGATATTTTAAAAGGTTTTTCAAAATAGGGCCAGCACAGCACTCAATTCATTTTCACATACCGGTAGTAAAAGGACATTTTTGTTGAGTGCTGGCTGTCTTCTACTATACTTTACCATAATTAAAGTTCATACTGTATATTATTGTCAGTAATCTTTTTCTTTTCTTTTTCTTTTTCTTTTTCTTTTTCTTTTTCTTTTTCTTTTTTTTCTTTTTTTTTCTTTTTTTTTATAATTCAAACATCAACAATTTACAAAACAAACAATATTTATAAAAGTAGTAAAACATTTATTGACCTAGTCTGACCAGCACATTGTATGTGCGTCAGTAGAATCACATTCATATTTATAAAAGTTGGTGTAACACCTCTTCCTTATTAATGTATTTTGTGTCATACAACCAGCTCATTCAAGTAAGTCACCATATAGTTCAGCCTTATTGTTATGTTTCTCTAATATTAATGTTCATAGTTGCTCTGTGTGTCATACTTAGCATCTAAACTAACCCAATAAGCCCTGGGAAACGTGGTAACCACGTGACTGTCAGTTTGCTAAATTATAATGATAAACCCTAAATTGTGTAACTAAGAATTGTAATTTTTGTGGACCTTTGCTCTCACACTTTCCAATGTCCAAACAAAGTTTGCTCAAGGCACAAACATCACTACAGAGTAGTGCATGGCTTGCCATTTCACTGACATGGAAGGATGAAAATAGAACATTGTAGAAGACAGTAAGACACCCGCGCCTCACCTGGGCGCGGGTGTCTCCCGGCCAGAAACAGGAGGTCTACCTGGTTGATCCTGCCAGTAGCATATGCTTGTCTCAAAGATTAAGCCATGCATGTCTAAGTACAAACGGCTTGTACAGTGAAACTGCGAAAGGCTCATTAAATCAGTTATGGTTCCTTTGATCGCTCCTCAGTTACTTGGATAACTGTGGTAATTCTAGAGCTAATACATGCAAAAGGGCGCTGACCTCCGGGGATGCGTGCATTTATCAGATCCAAAACCCTCGTGGGGCGGCGCTCTCGGGTGCCGCCTCGTCAACTTTTGGTGACTCTGGTGCTTACATCACCCCGGGGTGTCAGCAGGTTCTCTTCAGATGTACTGAAGTACTTTGAGCTCTTGGACTCGCTTCCCGTACCCAGGAAAGCCTGGCTGAAGTCTTAGGAGGCAGGAGGCACATGGCAACCAAATGTCCTGTGAATCCAAGTTGCAAATCTTGTAAGTTGCTTCTTTGCCCTCTCTGCTCTCTGTCCTAGGGTGTTCTTTTCTCTGTCTTGAGGAGGCAGTGGATCGCTGGTCTCGCTGGTCTCACTGGTCTCACCGCCAAACATGACTTTCTCCAAGAGGCACTGTGGTAACACACCAAAGTCCTGAGCATTCTCTATGAAGCACTGAATGACTGCTCTCTGCAGCTTGAGGTTGGTTTCCATGTTCTCAGTTTTCTCTCCAGGTGGAAGGAGGTTAGGGGTGAAGACCACAGACAGGTTATTGCTGTCCATCTTGTTCTCTGCACTCCTCTTGGACACACTGTGGAGGAAGTCAAAAAGGTAGCGCAGCACGCTGATGTTTCTGTCAGGCAGTTTGCAAGACAGCAGCAGTGTGGCGGCGGTTCTGTCCTCCTCACTGGTCAGCTCCTGGGCCTTCATAAAGGCATCATGCAGCTCGGTGGGCAGGATGGGTTCTGGAAGCTCCCTGAAGAACTGCTTCACCAGGCCGGCCACAATATGGGGATTTTCTGTGGACAGACACTCTTCCTTGCCCGCATCCAGTTGGACCCTGAGTGCTTTTTGTCTAGTAATAGAACCTGCTTTTCTGAACAGGCCCTCTTCGCCAGTGTGCTCCAGCAGCATGTTACATGCACCCACCAGAAACCTTGGCACATCCCCGTGGTCAGTATGACACTGTAGGCTCTTCAGCGGTGCTCCGAAAACCTTCTCCTTGCACTTGTTCCTCCAAGTGCATGTTGACATCTTCCTTCCGTTGGTTTTGCGGCAATCAGGTGTTCTAATGCCATAAGTGTTGAGCTGCTGCTCAGCTATTCTGGAGGATTCCATGTCAGTTGGTTCCACCATAATACAATTGATAAAACTTGTGTGACTATTCTGCTTGCTAGCACTAGTAGACAGGATTACCATTAACACTAAATCAAAGGTGTTTGTCTGTGACAGGATGAGCCCTTTTTATTCCAGATCAGCTGTGGTTCCGTGTAAACAAATCACGCCGCTACCATGGTTACCGCGCAGCTCCACCAACCAGAAACGGTGATTCTGTCAACAAAGCAACGTCACACTGATGTGACCACGCCGAGGCTACCATGGTTACCGCGCAGCTCCACCAACCAGAAACGGTGATTCTGTCAACAAAGCAACGTCAAACCGACACGGGGCCGTCACGTCACAACCTACCTGAATCTGTCAACAAAGCGACGTCACTCGCCGCTACCATGGTTACCGCGCAGCTCCACAAACCAGAAACGGTGATTCTGTCAACACGGCAACGTCAAACCGAAACGGGGCCGCCACGTCACAACCGACCTGACAGTGACGCTCTGGCCCAATTTAAATAACGCGCTGCGGCGCTACCATGGTTACAACGGGCAGCTCCACCAATCGGAAACGGTGTTCCGACTAGGTTCGCTCAAAGCATAGGGTCAGAGCTTAGAGGCTCAGAGCTTCTATGGCTCTGGTGATCCCATACCCCGGCCGGTTGATCGCACCCTGATTGGTTAGATTCGTCGCCGGGCAACGGGTGGTTATCGTTTTGCTCAGAAATGGAATCAGTTGTATTAAAAATATAAATAGCGTTGGATTCATACATGAATAATAATAATAATACCGTAATAATAATAATAATAATAATATATTGTAGTTACTTTATAGGGACATAATTCACCCTAAGAGAGTGGGCGGGGGTTTCGGGGTAAACAAGGAAGTGGGGGTGTGTGTATGGGAAGCCGTTTAGGCCATAAGCAACAACAACAACAACAACAACTCCACCACCTGAGAGCCCTCTGTCCTGGAGCCTCAGGCCTTTGTTATGCGTCATTTAAGTGAGTTCAGTTTGTTGATGATCATTTGTATATTGCATTTTATTGTTTAGTGTTAAATGTAATCTTTATCTGTTTTCCTGAAACTCTAGCGAGTGTGTGTGTAATGCACAGTGCACATAGTCACTTTAGTATTAGTAGTTAATAGTAACTTATATGAGCCAGTCTCAACCTAAACCTACCCTACAGTTAGTTTTAGTTATTTTCTCTTGAAACAAAGAAGCAGGCTAGTGAACTATCTCCTCTTCTCTGAGCTTACATTGGGTACAGACGGTATACAATTAGTATACTGTTAGCAAGAACTTTCTGATGTAAGTTGAAAAATGATCATCATTTGCTAGCTATATGGTTTCCCATGACGTTTTCTAAACAAGGTAGACTATTGTAGGCAGGTAAAGGTGGTACTAGGATTCGGAAATCAGGGAAAGGGGATACTGAGCCAAAAACAGAGCAAAACTGCAAAGCAAGAGGCAAAATTCTTTGCTCTTACTTTGCTGTCTGAACTCATTTGAAGTTCCATCCCTCTTCTCCCTTCTTGTCTCTCCTGTGTGTGTGTGTGTGTGTGTGTGTGTGTGTGTGTGTGTGTGTGTGTGTGTGTGTGTGTGTGTGTGTGTGGGGTTAGGGCCGGGGACTGCATGGGGGGCCATGATGCAGGCAGTAAGTGGTTGTACAAAGGCAGGGTTGGGGCAGGGGCCATGGAGGAGGGCTGGATGAGGAGCAGTTATCTCCTCTTTGCAGATGAGAACACGTCTTGCCTTTGAGATGCTTCCCTCTCAGCGCAAGGGCAGCATTTGTATTGTTAAAGGGTTTATAGGTACACTTTTCCTTGTGACTGCTTTTGTGGGGGGGAGGGGTCTGAGCATGTTTTGGCAATTTTACAGGTACATAATTTCCATTCTTAGTGTGCCTACAGTATACGCTTAACTTTGAAAACGGAAGCTTTCTTATATGGATGATGATAAATTGATCGTGGGGCAGGCAAAAAATGGCTCATTGCACACAAACGTCTGCGCATATGGTATGACGAACAACCCATGTTTATCTTGCAATTCATCAATATTGATTTCTCTTTCATGCATTTCCAGTCTTTTACATTCCACACTGGCATTAGTTTTGTCTTGTTTCACATTTGTCTTACTCTTAATGTATTGTACAGCTATAGCTCAAGGGAGCATGGAGGTACAGTCCCATGCTATAGTTTTAGTCGACAGAATTGTTTACCAGGTGTCCACTCTGCCACCTGTATGATTATTCCTCACAACAAAAGGCAGAACTATCGCCCATAAGCAGGGACAGGATTAGACATGATTTCCACCCAAAATGTAAAAAGACAGAACAAACAAACGCACAGCTCATCTGCCAATAGATTTAGGAGAGGTGCTGGAGTCACAAGTTTAAAAATCACACCCGTATGAAGTGAGGGGAGTTCTTACTGTATATCACACATCATCACCGTCCATACATCATCTCATTCCGGCCAACCACAATTTGCGTCCTCACTTTTGTCTTCAATGTTTGTGTTTGCACAAACACTCAAAACTGGCCAATCATTATTTATTTATGCTACATTAACCGAGTTTGAGACTGCCCAAGGATCCCTGGCCCTGGGGGTCCCTGGACCAGAGCCTAGAGCAGGGGTAGGCAACCTGCGGCTCTAGAGCCACATGTGGCTCAGGCCCTCTCCCGTGGCTCCCAGTTGCTATGGAAAAGAAGTATGAAAAGTAATAAGAAGTTTTCTTTTTCTTTTCTTTATTTTTTATTTTTACATTTAATCATAATTTATTATTGAATTTGTAGGAGGCATAAAGTTATTCTTTCACCACCAATGCTGCTGGCTTACTGGTACAGTATACTTGTTATGATATGCTTTGAGAAATTAGCAAACAATAAAATGTAATATTGAAAGACAAACATTATTTTGTGGCTCCAAATAGAATTGAAATACGTTATTGGGCCAAAAATGGCTCTTCTGATAATAATGGTTGCCTACCCCTGACCCAGGAGGACCCAGGAGGACCCAGGAGGACCCAGGAGGACCCAGGGGGACCCAGGAGGACCCAGGAGGACCCAGGAGGACCCAGGAGGACCCAGGGGGACCCAGGAGGACCCAGGAGGACCCAGGAGGACCCAGGAGGACGCTGGAGGACCCAGGGGGACCCAGGAGGACCCAGGAGGACCCAGGAGGACCCAGGAGGACGCTGGAGGACCCAGGAGGACGCTGGAGGACCCAGGGGGACCCAGGAGGACCCAGGAGGACCCAGGGGGACCCAGGAGGACCCAGGAGGACCCAGGAGGACCCAGGAGGACGCTGGAGGAGGTAGAGACCGTGCCCCCCCCCCCCCACACTGCCATCGACACCCGGAGCTTCAGGCAGAAGACGGCTCAAGGTACGGTCCGTACGGAACCTTTTTTTCATGGGTCTGTGTATTTGATTTAAATTTGAATTTTAAAATCTTAATTGTGTTTAAAACCACACCAATGAAAATCAGGAATTAAGTTTTAATTAACCATTTCTGAATTGCATTTAGAATAGAAAACGGAAAGTTTTTTTTTTCGAATTTCATCTATCAAATATCAAACGGATGCCTGAAGAAGGCCTTTGACCGAAACGTTGCCTTTAAATAAAGTTCGTATTGCCAGTGCAGACGGTGTGCTGGTCTTTGTGCACTTTGTGTGCATTGTTCTGAATACATTAAGCCCTGTCTATACGCACCCCCGCCTCAGAGCATATATACGTAGGTCTGCATGAGACGTTGTACCTTACCTTACCGTCTATCAAAAATAAAATTCTAATTCAAATGGCCGAAAAATCCACAGACCTTACATTGCTGCTGCTTGCGTTGTGTGTGCTGTTTGTATAATTCATTACTAATGTGATTGAAGCAGTCTGTTGTGGTGTGTCAGTGAATCAGCAGTCTGTTGTGTCAGTGAATCAGCAGTGTGTTGTGGTGTGTCAGTGAATCAGCAGTCTGTTGTGGTGTAAGTAAGTAGTTAGTTAGTTAGTTACTTTATTGACACAAATGTATAAAACATTGGGTCCAAACAATAATAAAAAACCCATGAATCAAAAACTTTAAAAAGGTACAATACAATAAAATATACAATACACAATACAGAAACCCTTTACAACAGGAGCTTTCTATTTCTCCACAAGTGACAGGCAGGCATGTAGCATATGCAAAGTCTCTCTGTTAGTGCCCACAAAGAGTGAGCTCAAATCAATACCCTCATGTCCATATTTCTCTCTGATATCTTGTGTGAGGGGACACACCAGTATGTGCTGTTCGTTTTGTATACCAGTCTCACATTGGCAAAACCGCTGTTCAGGTGGTATGCGTCTCCATCTTCCCATTTCCACACGCAGTCTATGAGCGGACAACCGAAACCGTGTAAAGGTTATCCTCAAATAGTCCTCAATGTAAGGTGTACTGCTGGTGCTGGTATAGAGTGGGTGAACAGATAGATCTGGGTTGATGGCTTGGTATGTCTTATATCTTGTTCCCTCTTTGGATTGTAATTTATAGAGATACATGTTACAAAGTGCTGTACAACAGGTAAAACAATCATGTTAAAACAAGGGCACGAAACAAACAGTAGAAGGTAAAACATTAAAATGCAACAAATCAAGCAAAAAAATTATATCATAAAATGTATTATTGAATTTGTAGGAGGCATAAAGTTATTCTTTCACCACCAATGCTGCTGGCTTACTGGTACAGTATACTTGTTATGATATGCTTTGAGAAATTAGCAAACAATAAAATGTAATATTGAAAGACAAACATTATTTTGTGGCTCCAAATAGAATTGAAATACGTTATTGGGCCAAAAATGGCTCTTCTGATAATAATGGTTGCCTACCCCTGGCCTAGAGTAAGACAGAGTTATGCAAACTCTGTTCACTTCATGGGGCCAGTCCAATGGCGGCTCTCCTACATAGACTTCTATTGAGGATGGGGACAAGTCCTGGACCGGAAGTAGGCAGAAATGCATTGGAAAATGCACTAAAGCCCAGCTTTAATGATCTTATGACCTTTATTTTAGATTGTTTTGTATTAATCGTACAACATAAACAGACTTTAGTTGTCAGTTGTCACTGTACAATACTTTAAAACAGTTGGCATGTTGCACGTTGTTCTTATTTGTGCCGCCCTTGTTGAAAACGATGTATTTCAAACTCCAGCTTGTCTCAGTTCAGGCTGCATGAACAGCGCTCAAGCCCTCGGCTTCTGCCCCCTCAATATCGTAACTCTTCTATTGGATGGCTCTGCCCTGGACAACATGTTGAGAGCCACTGCTCTAAGGGGGTAGAATCCTGAGTCAGGGTTACAAAGTTACAAACTGTTCATTGAGCTGAATGGCAGTGCCGTATTTAAGACTCCTGTGGGAAATAAAGGTGGGGGGGGGGGGGGGGGATACAGGAAGATACAGCACTCAGCAACAAACCAATCCCACTGCTGTTTACTCTCCCTCGTTTCCAGCAGTGGTGGAAAAAGTACTCACATATTTTACTCAAGTAAAAGTACAGTATCAATACTACAATGTACAACTACTCCATTACAAGTAAAAATAACGGAATTCATTGGTATCAAATGAAGGCTACTAGTGCCAAAAATAAGTAGTACTCAGTATGCAGAATGTCCCATTTCACAAGTTCCAAATCCTTTGAAAATAGCAGATCTACAAGCTCACAATGTGTCACATCGCGACGCATTGTGAACTTGTAGATCTTCTATTTTCAAATGGCCGAAAAGTATATTGGGCTGAAGTGGTTCATGTATGTTTTGTAATTATAATAATAATCACAATCTAAAAAGTAACTAACTAGTTTTGATATATTGGTAGTGAAAAGTGTTGGAAATTGGAAATACTCAAGTAAAGTACAAATACCTCAAAATTGTACTTAAGTACTGTACTTAGTTACTTTACAGCTTACACCACTGGTTTCCAGGGCAATGGCAGCAGTGGGCAAAAGAGATTCTGCTTTTCCTGCAGAGGCATAAACTCCACACTCCAGACAAGACCATTTCCCTTGAAAATAAAATGTTGTGGGGAAATGCATACAATAATATTCCAGACCATTACTGATGTGCATCATCAGAAATTGAACTTACTGTATGAACGTACAATATATTATACTCATATTACGTTACGTTACGTTGTGAGCTTGTACAGTAGATCTGCCGATAAAGACGAAGTTTAATTTGTCGTGTGTGTGTGTGTTTGTGAGTGTATGAGAGAGAGAGAGAGAGAGTGTGTGTGTGTGCCACTATAAATGAACGTTTGTGTTACAGTGTTGTTTTGAATTTATGGACCAGTAGCGGATTTTATCCCCCTCCAGTATTTAAAGTCAAAGTGCCTTTGAGCAATATTTAACCGGCATCTGTTCAGTGACTAGTAGCAACTCCTTCCCAGTCCCACAGAGGCCCTTGAGCATTGCTGTAAATATACTGTACAAAATTATTCTCAGCCTAATTACTTGGTGAAAAAAGACTATGGTGTGTGTGTGTGTGTGTGTGTGTGTGTGTGTGTGTGTGTGTGTGTGTGTGTGTGTGTGTGTGTGTGTGTGTGTGTGTGTGTGTGTGTGTGTGTGTGTGTGTGTGTGTGTGTGTGTGTGTGTGTGTGTGTGTGTGTGTGTGTGTGTGTTTTGTTCACACTGTGAGTCACTGCAGAGTTTTTCCCACTAGTGAGGCAGTAGGCAGGGAGAGATGCGCTCCATTGTTGGCATAAATTGCTTGCGCCTCCCCCCCATATTGATCGATCTAATCCTTAGCTATAATGAGTTTCTCTGTCTGAGACCATGGGGCGGGCTGGGCAAGAGAGCACAGCTGGAGGGAATCAAATGAGGGAGAGAAACAGAGAAAGATGTACAGTAGAGAGAGAAGACATTGGTAGGAGAAAGATGTACAGTAGAGAGAGAAGACATTGGTAGGAGGTACAAATGTAGATAGTGGTTGGATGGGGAGATAATGATGCAGGGAGGCAAGTGGTCGAGACATCCGTGAGACGTGATAGCTGAATATTGGAAAGCTAAGGACTCAGTTATCAATCGATAGCCGACTTATAAAGCAAGGTATGGGGAGAAAGTGATTCAACTGGGCCACTGAAGCAGGAGAGGCCCTCTGTTCTTCAGGCTAGGCCAGCCAGGGAGACAAAGAGCAGGAGAGCTAATGTTCAGTGTAATGTTGTAATTAAAAGTGTTAAAAAGGGGCATGGTGGCACCATTGGTATTTGGTAGTGCTGTCGCCTCACAGCTAGAAGGTCCTGGGATCGATTCCCGCTGTGGGTGCTGGCGGCGTGTTTCCTCCTCATCAGTGCCCATACCCGAGGCGGGGTTGTCGAAAGGGCCTTTCTGTGAGTTTGCATGTTCTCCCCGTGTCCCCTAGGGTAGGTATACCCTCACAAAAAACATGCAGTAATCCTGGTCTCTAAACTGCCTCCCCCTGGCCAGCCGGGGCGCCTGATGGACTGGAAAGGAACTGGTTGGAATAACGTGTTCCTTCCACGCGCTACGTCCAACCAGGGAAACTCCCCCTGTCAGGTGTAAAGGAGCAACTTGGACACTCCGGCATGAAGGAAGCATGAGTTCAAGTCCGTTGCTCTCCCCATGTCCCCCATATATGGGGACTAGGTTGGCGGACAATGGCGGAGGGTGTGTAGAGCCCAGGATCACATTAGATAATTGACACAGGGGTGAAAAATGGGTTACAAATTGTGGGATAAAATTAAATAAAAACTGAAGTGTTGTTGTTTGTGCTTCATATGCAAGGTTTGATGGAACCCTTTGTAGGCAGACTCGTCGCTGTTGACAATCGGGCCTATCAATCACTGTCAAGTGTCAAGCATACTTGGAACTGTGTGTGGCTGTGCATGTACGTGTACAGGGAGTAGAGGCATACTTGGAGCTGTGCGTGGCTGTGCGTACATGTACGTGTACAGGGAGTAGATCGTCTCAAAGTAAAACCCATCCCAGAAGTTTGTGGTCAGTGTAATCTGTTTTCTATCAGGTGATTTTTGCCTTCGACAGTGGTGTTGTTATCAGAATGACTCTTTGTTGACTCTGTTGAGCACAATTTGTATTCAGCTGGATCATAGTCTCCCTGTGCCCACTATTGCTGTAGCAGTGGTAGTGCTAAGGAACGGCAGCACATTTATGTATATGTGAATAGCCAAACTGAAAATGTATTTGTTGACTGTATCAACCTATTATCCCTCACAACTGACAGGCAGCGGCATCATGCTTGTCACTTGACATGCATGTCACTTGACATGTTTCAAAATAAACGAATTGCTCTTCTGTGGCACTGACATCCACCACCTTCATTATTATGGCAGACACGGCTTGAGAGAAAATCAATAAGATCATTGTAGACCTAATACAATCAATAAGGTCATTGTAGACCGTCTGGGCCACTTTAAGTATATTTTGGATTATTTGAATACTCTTGTACTTATGAAACTGCATGCAGGAGCATTGTGGTATTTGATTTAATAAAGTGTATCCGAAAGCTTAGTAGCTTTTGCTATAGTATGTGAGATGCATACTAAATTCAGGGGCCCGTCCGAAATCACATACTATTTATTATGCCAAAATAATTACTTTTCCCCATCCTGAGACCATCCTTGGTGGAAATTGAACCAAGGACATGTGTAATATGTAGTGAGCGGCTTAACACAGAGCCACCATGCTCCTTGTTTCACCACACCTTTCCTCATTCATGCCTTAATGTTATTATTTTAGTCTTCAAAACATGCTTGGCAGTAAAGACTAGGCCACCCGATTTGAATTCAGGACTTTGGGGAACATGTAGAAGGGAGTGTCTTCGTTTGAAGTCACAATTGAGAAATCATTGGTTAATGAAAACATGCAAGCATGCATTGTTTATCTGTGTAAAGCAAATCTTGGATGCTGGACCATTTGGCATGAAACGTTGCACACACACTCCCAGTAGGCCAAGGAAGAACCTCTATTCCAATTTCTTTAACAGGCTTTGAATATTCTATACCTGTAATATCATGAACACAACATCCAATCACCCAAAATGGAATTCCACTTCTGCCCAAAGGTGACGCCACAACACGAACCATTGCCGTCATAAAAACTATCTTCCCCCACAGCTTCCCTGTGTCCTTCCAGATGCACAACCAGGCCCATTTCTAGATAAAGCTTCCCTGTGTGATCACTGATCACCATTCGCTGGCAGGTTATGTGTTGTATCATCAAAACTACAGAATCAGGCTTAAAAGAGCTGTACCAAGCAGTGCCAAAACAAAGCCCAGCTTTGTCACTGCACTGAACATCCTCAGTGCCAGAATCCTGAATACTGAGGCACGGTTCCATCTCACATGATAGAATTTTTCATTCCAGGTCTTCTGCAGGGAAAGTTTGCTAGTCTAAAGTCAACATAAAATTCCTCTGATCCTGGTTGAGAGGGCAGTGAAGCTGTTTTAGTCAAGGGCATGTTGTCACTGCCTGACATGTCAACCTGATGTGTGTTTATCATATCATTTCTTTCTCCTTTATATACAGACATTAGAATATGGAGTTATTCATCATTGATACAGTATGTCATAGGTGACTGACCGCCATAAAGTGGCCACACAAAGTCCAAGATTCACACACGTGCGCATAGATAGACGTGATACTTATAAGGGCTGTGAGAGAGAGATAGAGAGAGAGGCTGTGTGTGTGCGTGTGCACGTGTGCGTGTGCACGTGTGCGTGTGTGCATGCGTGCGTTTGTGTGTTTACCACTGTGTGCCTGTGCTCTGTATGTGTGTTTCAGCCAGTCATGCTGATGTGTTGATGTTCATTCATGCCTCCCTGTTTTATCTAAAAGCATAGATGCCAGCGTGTGTGTGTATCAGTGTGTGTCTGAGTGTTTTGTGAGCGATACTCTCGACAGGCCGGGTTATAATGAGATCCCTGGGGCTGAACGCAAGCTGCCTGTAAAACAACAGATGTGACTGGACTCACTCATGCTCTCTTCGCTCCTCACTTGTCGACAGAGCTGTCACTCAGCTGGAAGTGAGGATGACTGACGCGTGAGGGTGCTTACGGGCAGCGATGAACAGGAAGGAAATTCACCTTGGCTGACATTTGATCTTTTGGCTCGGTGCCTCTTGGTGGAATGCTCTCCTGGGCTGCAGGAAAAACATCCCCAAAAAACAGTTCTATCACTCACCGGAGATGTTATATTGCTGATGATACCTCAAGGACGTTTGTCCACCAAAGCGTTTTGGTCTAAAACACACTCTGCATGATTGGGCATGAATGCCCAAATCACAGATAACAAATAATCACTGGCATGAGTGCCCAATCATCTGATCATCATCATCATAGCGCGGTCGTCTGGTTGTGAGCTTGTCGATCTGCTATTTTCAGCGAATGCTTTCCCTACAATAACAGAAATCTGAAAAAAAACCACTAGTATAGAGCCCTGAGGGAATCCGCTCAACCGGATTAAGTGGTGAAATTATCGACTACATAAAGTTTAAGTTGAGGCATCTGCGCCTTGCCCAGGACCACATCGACAAACATAGCCATAAGGTAGCCTACGTTTTCCTTATGCATTAAAGATGGTTTACTTTCGTGGAAATGACATTACTGCATAACCCATGAATGGTCAGACAAGTCTAATATTTGATTATTTGTGATGTTACCGTATGTAGTGTATGCAGTTCAAAGATATTGGCGCATTTTCTTTCCATTTCCATTTGTTAGTGGATGTGTTTGATACAGTTATAGCACTTTGATTTGCTTCAAATGTAAAGTGCATTATGTTGTAGTATATGTAATTATGTAATAATAATGTATATTATTCTTATTAATATGATTATTATTATAAGGCTGAAGATGGTGCATGTTGGAGCTATGCTTGGCAACGCAGTCGTGTGTGTTGAAGACCTGTTCAACACGACCTGCACTGTTGAGGGTGTGCTTTTTCACCTGTCTGTCTTTTTAAGACGGCAGAAACCCAGTCTGGAAACTGGCAAAAGCCCCGGCCCAGTCAAATGTTACTGCAGACTGCCAAAAGCATCACAATAGTGGATCTGTGTTAGAGAAAGAGAAACCACACACCAACAGACACATATGGACACATGTGTGGGTTCACACGCGGGCACGCACGCACGCACGCACGCACGCACGCAAATATCACCTCTGCTCCTGGGCACGCAGCCACTGCAGCCTTTCAGTCAATGGAAGCTTATTGTGGCCCCTCCAACAGGAACCAGCTGTAGTAACCTGTGGTGGTGTTGTGTGGTGAAACAAAACAAGCAAACTGGGGGAAAGTTGTTTTGTATCAAAAAGGGATTGATCCAAGCAGTGGCTTTAGGGTCTTTACACAAAATGTTGCACAATACTGCACTGATACAGTGATACAGTGATCTCAAACTAGCTCAGCGCCTGGCTTATAGTGAAGTGTATTACCATTGGCCATTGGCTTTAAATGGAACAATATAATCTTACAGTCAATCTTAAAATATTTTTGACAGCCCAGTGTTAAACTATAGTTAATCCCCATGCGGTGACAGGCTTATTGCTCAGCTCCCCCGGTTTCTCTGCGAGACATGTCATTAGCCAGATAATCAAACTTCTTCGCATTATCAGTGCCTCGTTTTAATGAGCTGTGCAAATCCACAGCACAGCCGCCAGAAATGAGCCACCAGACAATAAGTCCCATTTATTTGCCTGCTCTCTCACATACTCCAGTGCTCTGTTAATGTATCAAAAACAAGATAACAAGTGCAACATTTTGTTATTTAACAATATTTTCTTATTTATCTGTTCACTTGACTTTGGGGTTTTGGTAAACAAACAAAATAATGGTGGAAATTCTGTTTAACCATGTGTTACAGCATGACAGAACATCCTTATTATTGACTGTAGTAGAACTACTACTACTACTACTACTACATTCGATCAATTAAAACAAAACTATTATTGGACACTTACATATTGGATACAATATGTATAGGGGAGGGCCTTAGCTCTCTCAGCTATGGGGGTCCTTGGCCTGAAAGACGTTGAAGACCCCTCAGAGCAGAAAGCTGGCACACTGTTTGCGAGGCAGGCAGATGGTGTCTCTGACAGCTGTGAGTCACTGGAAATTACACTTGGCCTACACTTGTGATACTCAGACTTCACGAAGTGTGATTTTTTTTTATTAGCTCTAATTTCAACATGCAATACACTGTACACACTACCTGAAGCCCTCTTATACAGCAATTCAAATGACACACAGGGATCATTACAGGTCCATTTGAGAAGATTGATACATTACACACAAAACTGAGGGTTTTACTGTGTAGAAAAGCAGTGTGAAAACAATATCAAACTTTCTGTTTAAAGCTGACCTATACGAACATTCTGTTAACCTCTGCAATACAATTGCAGTGTAGATTATTTTTAGATATTTTAAACGGAAAAATGTCAACATTTTTGATTAAATTGATGTCAAGTGACTACAGAAGGGCACTACATGGAGCATGTATATCTGCTAAGGCTGGGTTGCCTATAGCCAGGGCTGCGCTGTGCAAGTCATGGGTTACAAAGGTACAAAGATCTTTTGTACCTAATTTCGTGAAGAAACATTGAGGCGCTCGGAGCCGATTAAGGCCTATTATACTCCAGTTGACCTTTCCAGTATGAAGGACTATAGTCTGAGGCCTCTCAATGTGTGATTCAAAGTTGGGGTAGATGGGTTCATGTGCTTTTATTTGTCAAACAGGCACCTCCTACAAACTTTGGAATGGAATATGAAAAATCTGAGTGTGATACATAGTAGAAAAACATGTGTTGGTAGCTAAACTAATGCAAAAGCCGACCACACCGCCTTTTTGAGGTCTGGTCCTTAAAATGTTAAAAATGTAAAAGGCAAAGGTTCTTTAGACAACTTGAATATTAATAGGCAAAAACTTAAAACAGAGGCAAATGTTAAAGGCAAAGTACTTTATTTAAATTCAACTTCTAGAACACCAAACAATACTGACAAACACTAAAAATGGGCTGCTAAACTAAAAAAATAAAAGCTCAAATACAAGACAAATATGCAAATCACTATAGTCCGGCAACTGGGCTTGTGAATGGGGTGGGAAATTTGGTTCCTATATAGTCTAGGACTAAAATATTGTCTATATACATATTTATGAATCCACTTGCTGACCGGCTGTCGGTATTGAGCAATTTGTTTGTCAAACAAGGGGGTTTTCATGATTCTGAATCCATTCCAAGCATTAGTTTTGCACAAAAAACACTCCTTGGGCAAATAACTAGTAACTGTGCAGTTGATGACTTCAACTGAAGTAAAGTGCAGACAGTAGCCTATACAGTTCTCAAAGTGGCAATGCAAATACTAAGGGGGGCTGAGTAGGAGACCAAGCCAAGGAACTCGGGAACATCTATTTTGTCGTCGTCATCACCAATCTCAATCTGCAATCACAAAACAGGGTGCCAGCTTCACTGCTCCAACCAATCTACAGCTACTTGGGCTTGGAAGCAAGTGTTGCCATAGGCTGGTACTTACAATGGAGGCATGGTGGTCTGAACCCTGCCTATGCGTTGATTGTGCGTGCAACATTTGCAAACACCTCTCTGCGTCGCGTCTCCCTCTCGGCACCTCGCCTGTGCATATGAAGCCTTGGTTAACTGGCTGCTCCATCAGTCACAAGCCCCCCACGGGCAAGGTCCTCTGATATACAGGCTGGGCACACACTCTGGGGGTCGTGGCCGTGACAATTACAGTGATGAAGCGCATGGCTACCACAGGCCCCGCGCAGGGGGTCGTGGTCGTGGCACTTGAGTTACGGCCCTTAGCATTGTCAACGGTCATGGCTACCACTGGCCCCCAGCTGCCATCCTGGCCCTCAGCCCATGGTAGCTGCCTGCTCTCCCTCAGCTCCTTCAACCTTCTCCTTCCTCAGCCACTTCCGTCTCTCATATACCTGTATAGGGCTCTGGATTGGTGCTTGTCTGTCTGTCTCTTAATTTTACTTGTACACATGCGTGTATCTTCTCTGACTTAGTTTCTTACTCTCCATTTTCATGGAACACAGGTGCAAGTATTCAAAAGAGTATAGACAGCAGAAGGAGTGAGGTGGAGCGGGGGGTGGGTAACAAACCAAAACTTGAGCTTTTGCCATTGCCATAACAAATTGCAGCTGTCAGCATCACAAACGAAATGGTGTTAAGATTTTTGGCTCTGACAGATATGTTCCGTTGACTTAGAATGTAACTGGTGTTTTCAGCAGATTTTCCACCCATTCAACTCATTAAAACTGCAGTGTTAGAATATCATTTTCCAGAGTGAGTGCCCCAATCAGAGCTTAGTGGAAGTGGAGAGTGTAGGCTGTCTGGCTGCTCTGAGAGGGATTCGTTAAAGACATTGGCATAGGAAAAGGGAGAGAGAGAAAGAGAGTGAGGGAGGGAGAGAGTTGCAATAGAATGCGGTCCTCTGACAAAGGCCTCCTAATAGTGCTTTTGCAGTAGTTGCACCTACATTATGGAACGCCCTACCTTTCACTTTAAAAAACGCAATGTACAAAATGTACTTACTTACTTACAATAGAGCAAAAGAGGGAGAGTCTAGAGGTAGAAACAGACAAAAACAGACGGAGGGGGAAAAAACAGTGGTATTTTTTTAGACTGGATGTGGAGGAGAGGTGTGAGCGTGTGTGTGATTGGCTTGATTTCCCCCGCGTGTCTTGCATGTTGGGGGGGGGGGGGGGGGGTCTGGCTGAGTCTGGCTCTGTCAGGGATCAGGTAGAGAGCTCCTAAGTCCTAATGCTGTTTTCAAAATGCATCACATTGTGATTGGCAGGAAAGCGCTTCAACTTGGACAAAGATTACCGGTCATCATTGCCTTCTCAGAGGAAATGAATGTGTGGATCGAGGAGGGGAAGGCAATTTCTTGTTTGCTTTCCCCCTCAACGCAAACTCCCCCACCACCATCACCCCTGCCCTCTTGCCTAGAAACACAGAGTGAAGATTTCCTCTATTATGTTTAGTCATGCTGAAAATCTTTCATTAGGGCTCTTTACTTTTTCGATGTGTTTGGATGTTGACTGCCTGCCAGTGCTCCATCTTCATGCTTCCTTTTTTTGGCTTGTTCTTTTTGTTATTAATCAGTGTGTGTGCGTGTGTGCATGTGTGTGTGTGTGTGTGTGTGTGTGTGTGTGTGTGTGTGTGTGTGTGTGTGTGTGTGCGCGCGCGCACATAATATGCGTTCGCACTTCGCACACGCCTCCTGGCTGCCTTGCTGTTGTTTTTCGTCAAAGTTGTGTGAGGATTTGTTCTGTTTATTGCCTGTCTGGTTCCCCAGAAGCATTTGGCTCTACCCTAGGTTCCTGTGATAGTATGGATGTCTCTCAGGAGTCCGATGTTGGCATGTCTTGGTGTTTATGAGACAGCGGGCATGTGTTTGGTCCCACCTGGCAGGGGGAGATAGAGGATGGGGGGGGTGGATTGCAGGGGCAGAGCGAGTGTGAATGAGAGGCCTGTTGTGACACTGTGGGGAGCGGGTGGGCATATTGGAAAGCAGCGGGTGCCCAGCCAATCTGGGAGGCTGCCTGTGCACCCCGACGCAGCCGCCCCAGCGGAGGGAGGGGCTCCGATTGGCTGTGGCTCAAGATGGACAGGGGCAACGAGTGAGGAGCCTTGCCAAGGACCCAGTCAGGGTGCACCTGGTCCACTGTCACATGACCGGAGATGTCTCAGACTGACAGAACCTTTGTGCTTCTGTGTGTGTGTGTGTGTGTGTGTGTGTGTGTGTGTGTGTGTGTGTGTGTGTGTGTGTGTGTGTGTGTGTGTGTGTGTGTGTGTGTGTGTGTGTGTGTGTTCGACTGCTTTGAAGTCCTTGGTTCAACTTGGTTTTGTTGTGACCACAAGAGGAATGAAGGCCCACCACTTCCCTCCTCCTCCTCCTCCTCCTCCTCCTCCACAGGAGAAGTTGTAAGTTTGCCAGTAACCAAAGATTGGACTGCCTTCACTTTTCAGATTCCGTCTGTGTGCCTCTTTGTTTATCGCCTAATTTGATTTAATTCTCGCGTCTTTAATCTCTCCGGGGCTCTCGGGGAGGCCCATTAGAAGTGTGCTGCCTCTTTGGCATTAGAATACCAATAAAACACCCACTGAATAAAACATCCCATAACATTCCCAGAGCCTCTGCCTCTTCATCTTGACCCTTGCGTGTACACTGGCAATCCAGAATAAACATTTGGCCGTACTGTGACTACTTATCACTGTGACAACTTCTCCATGTGCATGTGCTGTGTTATTACAGAAAAACAAAGCATTTTCTTTCTTTTTTCCCTTCATTTTAGACTAGGTTTGGAATTGACAACTAAGGTTAAATATGCAAATGCATATTTAATAGACCATGGTATGTTCCTCTGAACCCTTTCAAAGGCATGTTATAACGATACACTCCCATATGACAATTAATGGGTTTTTGTGGAGCATGGACATGATGAAAAAACTGCATATTCCCACCGTTGCGATTCATACTGACAGCTCCAGGCAGCAGACATGTTACACTGTGTCCAATCTGGGAACTTCATTACACTGTAGTCTGTGTCAATGATTTAAGGATAGAACCCTTCAGGGTTGTATACTGTAGCAGGTCTATTATGCTACTGTATTTGTGGATGCATTTGCTTTTGTAACAATTCATATACTGTGCATTGTGCTTGAGCGTTTACTTCAATTTAGGGAAAGAAGAACAGATTGGTATCATCTGTCATCCAAATCTTCTGCCTTCATTTGTTCTTGGCTCTTTGGACTCTTGTCCTTGATCCCGAATGACCTCTGGCTGTGGGATGTGACCCAGGAAAAGGAAATTACCCAGAGGAACTGCAGCTATTAATGTATGTCTATTCCCAAACTTCGCAAAAAGCACATCGAGAATGAAGGGACAGGAGAAAATAGGGACTGTCTACTGTTGTGAAAGGTGTTGTTCTGTGTGAGGACAAAAGGGAAATCAATAGCAAATATTGATGTCAAGCTCAAGGCTCACTTCACTTGTATCATTGCTGCATTGTCACTCTCCTCTGTCTCTGTCTCTCTTTCTCCCTGGTTGTTGTGCTTTCAAAGCTGAGCGATGGCCCGGTGTCTGTCTTGGTCTCAGTTTCATGATACAAGCCTGTTGAGAGGATAAAGTAAGCATGCTCGTGTCCGCATGTGGACCATTCAGCCACATTACAAGTACAACTCACACATTATAAGTGCCATTCATGATGATTGACAACTGCTTTAGCCAGTTAATGTCCCGGTATGTGAAATGGTCAGCTGTGTGTGTGTGTGTGTGTGTGTGTGTGTGTGTGTGTGTGTGTGTGTGTGTGTGTGTGTGTGTGTGTGTGTGTGTGTGTGTGTGTGTGTGTGTGTGTGTGTGTGTGTGTGTGTGTGTGTGTGTGTGTGTGTGTGTGTGTGTGTGAACACGTGCACTTGTCTTGTCCACACATTAAAACGGCATGTGTGAACGAGCAAGAGTAAAATAAATGCCCAGCATACTGTCTGGGGTTATACCAAAAATGTGGCGCAGAAATTTGTAAACGATACAAAACCATTCAAATGTCTGGCGGACACAGCCCCAGAATGTTAATTTAACTCTGAAGACTGTGTAAACTTGAACATGTTCAGAGTTGGGTTTTTACTGTGTGTATTGCTTGTAACTGGTGCAATACATTGCACTGGGTCCTAGAACTGCGGTCCTGCAGGAATGCCCCTACATTCATAATCTCCTCTGAAGTTACCATTGTATTTTCCAATCAGCCTCATGCGTGGAGATTAGGGGAGTTTGGTACTTTTACAGGCAATTTATTTTTAAACACCTAGATTTCCTTTGGCAAGCACATGCTGTGCTGAGGAATGATCTAGGGCTCTCTCTGCCCTTGCATTTATTAGGTCTATCTGACTCGGACCGAGAGAGATATTATGTGCTGGGTACACAGACACAAAGCTGGGCATAGGGTGATGTAACGCCCCTCAAAGATGTGTGCGTTTCTAATTCATATTTTGAATTCATAAAAAAAAATTGTGCATCAAGTCACCTTGAAGTCGGTGTGTTAAACAAACAACAAAAAGAAGGCATACAGCCTCAGACAGAAAGAGAGAGAGAGTCACAGCCTGCCCTTTGAAAGGCTACTGCAAACCATAGGCCGCTGGGTCTCAAAGTGGAGTCCTTTCAGGGGGTTCCAATGTACTACATGTCTGTAACTCTGAGTGTGTAAATGGATTATGGGTCACATTTGGTTCCTTACATTTAAACGTTTTGGGAACGACTTCCATAGGCTAATCAGCTGCTGGTAAACAGGCCTTGTGCTGGAATTATTGGTATTGAGACATGTGGCATTAATTGACATGGATTCATTCATCCAATCGGACATTTTGTGTGGAGACAGCTGGTGCTGCTTCATTTTATCTAAACTGGTTGAAACCCCTGTCACCAGAGGCGCCGATCTAGGGGTCGCTCTGGTGCCAGTGCACCCGTGGTAAATTCACAGCACCCTTGATGATGCAGACTAGTCCATTCACGTTAAACCAGTTTGGGTGGGGACTCGGGAGTGCCCCCAGCACCTCACATACGCACTTTGGTGTGTTCAGCACACCTCTCACAGGCCTGTCACACTGTATACATTTTCAATGTGAGCGTGTCCATATGTATGTTTTTTTCACCAGCATGGACACGCTCACATTGGAACTCTTGTCACACCGATTTGGATACGCTGTCGCCTTAGACCGCACCCTGAAACTCTTGTCACTCTTGTTTATCTCCAGTGTGAACACGTTGGTGTTTCATCAGAGTACCCATCCCATTGAAACTCTTGTCACACTGCTTGCAGTGGTAAGGTTTTAGTCCAGTGTGGAGACGCTGGTGGATCTTCAAGTCACCTGACTGACTGAAACTCTTGTCACACTGTTTACAGTGGTATGGTCTTTCTACAGTGTGGAGACGTTGATTTTCCTCCAATGAACCTAACTGACTGAAACTCTTGTCACACGGTTTACAGTGGTGAGGTTTTTCACCAGTATGGATACGCTGATGCATCAAGTCACCTGACTGACTAAAACTCTTATCACATTGTTTACAATGGTAAGGTTTTTCTCCAGTGTGGATATGCTGGTGTCTCTTCAGATTACCCATGTCATTGAAACTCTTGTCACACTGTTTACAGTGGTATGGTGTTTCTCCTGTATGGATACGCTTGTGTACCTTCAAGTGATCTGACTGAATGAAACTTTTGTCACACTGGTTACAGTGGAAAGGTTTTTCTCCAGTGTGGATATGCTGGTGTCTCTTCAGATTACCCATGTCATTGAAACTCTTGTTACACTGTTTACAGTAGTAAGGCTTTTCTCCTGTATGGATACGCTCATGTACTTTCAAGTGATCTGACTGAATGAAACTTTTGTCACACTGGTTACAGTGGAAAGGTTTTTCTCCAGTGTGGATATGCTGGTGTCTCTTCAGATTACCCATGTCATTGAAACTCTTGTCACAATGGTTACAGTGGAAAGGTTTTTCTCCAGTGTGGATTTTCTGATGTCGCCTTAGACCGTATGGCTGACTGAAACTTTTGCCACACTGGTTACAGTGGAAAAAATGTTTTTCACCAGTGTGGAGACGCTGGTGTAACTTCAGATCTAAACGTTGGGAGCTCTTCTTCCCTGTGTAGGTCTGGCGATGATTAGATCTTTGTTCATTTGCATCTTCTTGTCTGGTCACAGAGCTAGGGGTTTGTACATTCATCATTTGATGTCCATTCATCATTTGACAGTCGATGACGTCACAGTGGTTGCTCTTCTCGTTTTAATGGTTGAAGATCTGAGACAAGAAGGCTTATGACAGATAAAGGGCAGAAGACCAGAGCTGTCTTGGCCCTTTCTCAATGATCTCTCCTCTCTTCCTCTATATCTATCTGCTGCTGACTCTCGCTATGTTTGTCCGGCTCTTTCTGTATGTGTGTCACTCCACGTCGCTCCTCGCCACGTGTAAACATAGATTCCTAAAAGCAACTCTTTATATACGCTGAGCATGTATAGGTATGGTCTAATGTTACACACAAGACAAACCATTGCCATGCATGCCAGCATAGCAACCACAATTTGTGCAGGTGCCACTGCAGCACACCTGAAGAGCTGAAGAGTGAGGAATGAGGAACAGTTTAAACACTTGTAGTTTGGTCATTTTTGAAAGTTTGGAAAAACATAAAAAGAAAAAGAAATTCCCACCCAATTTATATGGGTATCCTTGACCAAATACATATCAAGTTAGGGCAAGAAAATGTCTAATAAATCAATGGATTATTGATACGTAACCTGATAAAAGAGGTGTGACGTGATCATTGAATACTGGACTGCTGGACGGACCAATATCCAAGATCTGTCTATACTGCAAGAATACGGAGGTCTCGGTTAACAACCCTGCTTCCCAAATAGTCTAATCACACCCGTGTGAAGTGAGGGGCGCCCGGCCCACTGTAGCTGCCACATGACGTTACTGCTTAAAGCAAACATTAAAAGTCCATAGACTTGGCTGCCACATGAGTGGGGTCCTGTTTTTGGGGGGAGCATAAAAGTCCATAGAGCAGACGTTAAGGAGCAGTGGCGTATATCTATGATAAGGCGTTGACAGGCAGCCACCTGTCAAAATCCATTTCTGCCAAAACTCATAAACTGAGAAAAAAGAGAGGACAAACACAGACCTGAGAACTATTAGTAGACAGCAGATTAAGTGAAAGTAATTTAGTTCTTCTATTCAACTAATTGTCAACTGCGTAGCCATTCACTTCAGTGAAAATTGAATTTCACTCAAAGAAAATACATTTATGAATGTTGTTTTGTATGTTTTGTGTCAAGGCTGTGTGGTTTAAGACTCCTCTGGTGGAGGAGGTGATTTATGTGCCATGCAGGTAGGAGGCTACACATCTTGCTGACACTATCAACAGGAGTTACTGCATGTCCGCCCAAACACCATGCTCACTTTGAAGGTGGACCAAAGCATAAACTATAGGTTTGGGTCATTACCAATACCACAAGAACACACACACACACACACACACACACACACACACACACACACACACACACACACACACACACACACACACACACACACACAGTCACACACACACACACACACACACACACACACACACAAGCACATTCCCTCCTATCTCACTGTGGTCCTTTGACTCATCTTTTGGAATGGAACATGGGAACACATACATACACACACATACCTGAGCATCAATATGAATGCACAGACGAGCAGTCCAACAAAATACCCCCCCCTGCCCCTTGCAAACAAGACAAACAAAACAGACATCAATCTCCACTTAAATGGGAGTAAATGAAATAATTAGTAATACGTTGTGTCACTTATTAGGAGACTCTGAAAAGTATACAGTATTTCTTGAGAATTAATTATGTTTACATCCGTCCTTATCAGTAAGACACAGACTTGAGGGGAGCTGGGGGAGGGGGGGACGACGACTGAGTGACGACAGAGTGAAGCAGAGCACTTAATGGACATACTTTGAATTGGTTTGTGCATAGGAGTGTGTGTGCTTGCTGTGGCGCTCATTGTCTTAAAAGCTGTCAAGTCTTGTCTTTACATTCTTGAATCACTAAATACAGAGATGTTACAGGCAGTGGGAATTCGTTTTACTGCTCTATTTTCGTCCATGCTAAACCCCTTATCCCTAAACTACTTTGCCTTTTTTTACTATTTTGAAAAGCATTTTTGAATAGCTAAAATAGCCAATCTACAAGCTCACAACGTGTCGATGTAGATTGTCTATTTTAACTATTCAAAAATGTTTTTCAAGGGATAAGGGGTTTAGTAGGGACGAAAATAGAGCCCTTCATTTCCAACTGCATGGTAATAAATATGTAGAACTGGATCCTAACCAACATATTCTTCTTTATAAACTACTAGCTTCACTGAGCAATGCACAGCTTGACTTGCAAGCATCATGCATAGTACTGTAGGCCTTTATGTGCACTATGCAGTACAATATGCAGTGTGCACATGCACATACTGTAGTGCACACCAGAACAGGCATGCACATCAGCACCATCATACTGTAGTAAATGTATATAGTGCACACGAATGAACGCACACACACACGCGCGCACACATACACGTCACACACACACACACACACACACACACACACACACACACACACACACACACACACACACACACACACACACACACACACACACACAGCTCAAAGATCCTCAGAGACTCAGTGCTTCTAGTTTGAAGCCTGTCCCTTTGGCGTCACAGTGTCCTGAATACCAACAAGAAGAGAAAGGACAACAGCAGTGACCTTTCATCATGTTGGAGCAAGATGGGTTATTTACTATGAGCGGCAATTTACAAGAGTAACACACTATGACAGACAATTAGCACAATTAAGCAGTAGGCACTCCTGCCTTAATTTGGATTATGGTGTAGTGTGCTCAGGGATACACGGGTGTGATTAGGTTTTTTACAGGAGTTTCTCCTGTACCTGTAAACTACCCATCCTGTCTCTGTTGGTTTCCATCTGCCTCTGTCTGGAACGCTGTGTCTGTCTTTGTACAGACTGCAGGCAAACACCATTAGTTTCTGAAATACCATCTAGGACTGACTGTCCACACTGTGGAGCCGTGTGGACGCTTTACCAGTTCATTATGTATTATTATAAGCCTACTGTATATAATCATTATTAGTAGTAGTAATGCAATAGTAATGAAAATAGACGTTATACAAGCTCACAACGTGAAGGTCGGCATTCGCCTGAAGGCCAAGAAAGCTATCGCCTATAACACCCCTCTGAATACCCACCTCTGACAACAACAGCCATTGGCACTGCTCTGAAGGAAGCCAAGGACTTGAAGTACCCATGGGCTCATGGGTCAACTCAACGGAGCAAGATCTTAAAGTGAGGAAAGCACAGTTTGCGTGGAGGACCCTGAACGGCATGGCCAGCGCATGGAACTCCAACCTACCTGTCAAATCAAACTCGGCTTCTTCTATGCAACGGTAGTCGGTAGAGTCTGTTCTCTTGCACGGCAGTGAATGCTGGACCCCGAAGCCACAAAGCACCACCGAGCTGGCCAAATGTATGGCGAACCGGGATGACTGGAAGCAACGTCTCAGATGACTGGAAGCAACGTCTCAGATGACTGGAAGCAACGTCTCAGATGACTGGAAGCAACGTCTCAGGACGACCTAGAGAGACAACAATCACAACATGTCGCGATTCCATGTCTCATTCAAACTGAGACACATCTTCAGAAATCATGTCAAGCTGCATAGAAAATCAGTTTCCATGTGATCTTTTGCTGTTCAGACTTGATGAACCAATCTGAGTCCAATCTGCATAGGCCAAAAATGTGATTTGAGCTTCCAGTCTGAACACAGTCAGTCTCTGTGTCTCTGGCCTGGTTTGTACTTTGTCGTATGACAAAGCATATTATTCAGCATCTCTCTCCCGTTCTCCATCTCTCCGTCTTTACCTCTGCCAGTGCCATGCTGTTCCCTGTTTTTCATCCTCCTGCTGGCCCTGCAATGCACTCCGCCCTTCCCCTGACATCATTACAGAGATGTGCAGTGGTGGAAAGTAACTAAGTCTATTTACTCAAGTACTGTACTTAGAGGTACCTTACCTTTACATTACATAAGTATACTTACTACACTTCTATTCTACATTCCACTCTTATGTTGTTATTTTGGTAGCCTACTTTAAGTATATTCTCATGTACTATTTTGTACTTTTGAATACAGGACTTTTACTGGTCTTTTCCTGCATTGTGGTATTTCTACTCTCGCAACATATCGGAGTACTTCTTCCAGCGCTGTGTTTTGTATTTCTGCGCGTGACTCACCTCGGTGACAGTGAGTTAACAGTTACCTCACTGCTGATGTAGACGTCTAAAGACCTGCTCTGATCTCTTAACTGGCAGCAGGTCTTGGACATCGGCGAGTTCATTAACATTCTGCAACGTTCCCCCAATGGCTACCGTGACGTCAGTGTTTCTGTGGAAACTTCATTCAGGCACCGGGGGTCAGAATCTCATTCCGCTGGCATCATATTACTATTCATCTCATCCTATTTATTAGACAATGCTATTTTAATATTTCGTCTGCATTCTAGCCTGATAATGACCTTGATGGAAAATTCCTATTACTGTTACCCTCTGTTGGATACATAATGTAATAATCTAAACTACAGGTTCACATACTGTACCCCCGTGGGACATGACCATATGCATTTGGAAATTAAAACCCAACGGCAGTGTGGGGGAAAAAAGAACACGTGATAGGCTCACTAATATGTGTTTAATTGGTCAGACCGAGCTCTTTATTGCACATCAGAGAACCTAATGTATTATGTGAGCCATAGCAGGGATTTCAGCTGGGATTTGTATTAGCCAACCAGACAGACCTGGAGGGTAATACAAGAACTGACATGGTTTTAATTACACAGTAATCACCCCTACAGAGATGCAAAACCCCAGAGACTCACTAGTCACTATAGGGGGGTACGGTTTGGAGCGATCACAAACACCTTCAGAGAGATGAGTCTTCCTCTCTCCTGTATTTTCTTTTAAATGGCTCTTATTCTGCTTCAGTTGTACATATCAGCAGGACGTCTGTTCCCCAACATATTCAAACAATTACAACGATGTTCTTTCTCAGTAGGATGTTGCGTTGATGCTCCCTCAGATTAATTAATCAATTCTTTGAACGTAGAGTCGATAGGAAATATCAGCATGGGTTTTCATTTGGTAATGTCTTACCTTCCCCCAATAGTTGACAGTTCCCTAGATCAAGCCACTGAACCATTGCTGTAATAGAACAGCTCTATAGCCACTGGCACAAAACTGAAGCCAGTAAAGGGGAACTCCCAGGTGTGTGGGTGTGTAAATGTTTGTACTGCTCCCTGTCTTTCAACAGACTCCAGAATGACAGATGGAGCCATTTAATTCTCATTGGATCCTCTGCGATCCCTCCACCGATGCAGAGTCATTTAATACCTCGTCCAATAATGCCACCTCCACCTCCTCCACTTATCAGAACTTCTCAGAGGACACCACTATTCTCTTACATCTCAGTCACGTAGGGTATGCATACATCATGAAACCTATAATCTCTTTGAGAAATGCACGTGGGTACCCCTGACAACAAATGGAGAAAATAAAAATTGCTATCTGCCAGAATATCAACTCCTCCTCTCAGTCAATCTTTCCTTGATCTCCTTTTGACCTAATAAGATATGAGAAGCTCTTTTCTTATGCTTCCCTGTCCTCAGAAGTGCATGAAAACACATACAGACACGGACACTCACATGTGCACGCACATGCACACTCAAGCCATAAACTTGAACTCACACACTCACACATTTTAATTTTCTGCACTGTTTAATAGCAGGGAAAGCGATAAACTGTAGGCTAATTAATCTCCACAGTCAGTGTGTTTTCCCTTGCTAGTCCACCTCAGGGAGAGGCCCTGGTCAGTCTCCACTTGGCTGAGTTTATCTGCCGGCAGACAGGAAACAATGAAGTTAGAAATCTTATAGGTGACAGGGGAAACTCAAATTAACACGCTGTTGGAGTCAATTGACTGTGCAGTACATTAGTGGTTAGTTCCCAGAACCAGATTGTGGAATGCCAATCGTTATCTGAAAAATTGGCTTTCAGCGTGTATATGTTTGTCTATGTGTGTGCACGCGTGTGTGTGTGGGGGAAGTTGGTCACACGCTGCTTCTCATTACTAATCATCTCATGACTGTATGCAATTTGTGTCTCCTCAATAGCCTTTTGTAAGCAGACTCTCTCTCTCTGTACATGCATGTATTTGTAGACTACTCCATGCATGCATGCGTTTATTATACATGTCCCTGACATTTCTGAGAACAGAAGCCCCATTCATAATATCAACAAATTCAGCTTGGCCTTCCTTGAATGTCTATGACTAAGCATTTCCGGTGGTAACAATGTCAGCTATGGCCATTAAGTGATTGCTGGGGCTGTCTTTGTTTGTCACAGTGCTGGTATAAGATCACATGAAGCGGATGGAACTTGAGAATGCAGAAACCCACGATGAACTCACAAAGGTATCTCTAATCCTTAGTTTCCTGATGGAAAAGGGCAAAATGCTGATCAGTTTACTTAGACAGCGGATAGGTTAACAGTAATAAACCTGCTTTTATTTAAGCTGGTCAATATTCAACTCAAATGCAAGACCACAAAAGCAATTAAGGCAGGTTACTTCCAGTCTATTTTTGTGTATTTTATGAGTCTGAGGCTGCTACACCCCGCAGCAGTTAAATATTAAGAAACATATTAAGACATGCACACACGCAAACAAAATGGTGATGTACACATTAGATTATTTATCCCTCTCTCTCACACACATACACACACACAAATGGTCACACATACATTTTATATTTCTCTCTCACACGCATGTACATACACACACGGATCGTGCACACACACACACACACACACACACACACACACACACACACACACACACACACACACACTCTTACACCACAAGACTAATCCTCTTTAAGTGTCAGTCTTAAGTCTGAACTGTAGGTGTAGGGCCACAGTGGGTCTCATGCCCCTGCTGTGAGGCCCGCCTCATGGTGACTGTTCATTTCCTGGCCTCGGTGACACCATTTCTCTCAAGGCCAAAAACCACCCACAGCTTTCCTCTGCTGATACCCCTCGAGATACATTCTGTCCTTTCACCGTCTTTAATGTGCTTTTAGCTTTCTCATGAATCTTGAATTCTTGAACCTCTTCACTAGAATCCTGTATCTCCCGTGTTTGTTTTCATTTTTATGCGTTGCGTGTTTGTTTCTCTAGAGTAAATATTGTATAGCCATCCGTCCATGATCTATTTCCACCCGTTTCAAAGGATGCACTGTAAAATCCTCTTTGTTAATGTCACTGAGAGTATTTTGGCTTTATTGTGTTTTATTATTCATTATTATAAATTTGTTATGTACATAACCTTAGCATATTTTCATTTATAAAGCCATTCTGGGTGACCTGCCGTCTTACATTTCATCCAAATTCGACTTGGTCCAAAAAGGCTTCAACCTCAGGTCAAATGCTTGGCGTGTGTAGTACCAGCGTGTTTAGTACCAGCATTGAAATCCGAGGGGGGTAAAAAATGTCTGGCCTTCTTTGGCCCTTGGTCGTGGAACGATCTACAGTCCAGACTAAAATTGGCTTTGAAAGTTCCCTTGAGAAGTTTCAAAAGGATCATCTTATAGATGTACAGTCCAACACTTGCACATGTTTGGATGTGGCACTACATCTTTAAATTAAAAAAAAATATATATATATATAATAATGAATAATAAAACATGGTGTATAGCACTATAGTACTGCATACAGTGCTATACACTGTGTCTATTTTACGTCATGATGATGTACAATGATAAGAGCAATTCACACGGGTGTGATTGTATTTCATAATATTTGAATATGGAAGGTACAAAGGTATGGTGATGCGTTCAGTTAAAGCCAGAGTGCTACATGATGGCATATGTACTGTATCCACCTCACCACCTCCACTCCACTCCACCTCCACTCATGTTGTCATCACCACTGACGGTTGGAAACCTTGTATGTCCAAAGCCATTCATTTTCGGGAGAAGAAAACCCCCCTGTTGTGTTTCAATGGATCCAATTATGTAGTTATTATTATTTAGTCTCAAGCTCTTACTACTATCCATTGGCTAAATAATTGTAAAACCCTCAGACAGACTTAACCACTTTCAACCTGATGTTCCTATTTTAACCACTTCCTATTTTGGGAATGTCATTACAGGTGAAACCTTTAAAAAACAGAGTAATAAAAATCACACCTGTGTGAAGTGAGGGCACTTTGTGTTGCCACAAATTTACATCAAATTTGGCGGACATTTGACCTAATTTCACTTTTACACAAGATTCTCTACTTCGACGAAGTATAACATATGATATGCATATGCCATGCGTTAAATTAAAAAATGTTTTATCAGGAAATATGTAGATACATGTACACGGTTTCTTCCGACATCATGTGACGTAAAGCTCCTCTTGTCTGAATCATTCCGCATTTGAAGTCACTTTAGCGAAAACAGGTCTGTTTATTTAGCAGCTGCACATCTCTATGACTATGTGGACACAGGGTTAGTGGTAACCTTGGAAACTGCCAAGTGAAGCTTATAGGCGTGACATTAGCAGGATGGCTGGCGGAACACGCACACAGATAAACACGGTGAATGTGTAGCTGTGAGGATAAGATGGATGCTGGTTTGTTCCAATTCAGTAATAATGAGACAATTAGTCAGACTGTGATAACTGTGTGCGCATTGGCATGGCCACACTGGTGGAATGAAAAAACTACAATGAATCAAAAAACTCCAGGCAGAACTTCTCATCTCCCTATGCAGACAAGCTGTTGCTTTATTTTAGACTCTGTAAGTGAAAATACAGCAAAATAGCCCTAATATTTTAATGCTATATTTTCCACAAATAAATAAAAACTGTTGCTGCTATTAATATAGCAATAACTGCAATAAGCTGAGTAAAGTCAAGGTCAAGGTGATTTGAGTTGATGAGAAGGATATATGGTAGTTAAGTAAAAAAAAAAAAAAAAAGATATGTTGTGACTTTTTTTCTAAAATGCACTTGTGGTTGTAATACTCCAAAAACGTCACAAAGACCTTCACAATATTCATTTCAATGCTCACAAAAAGCAATTTCAGGCCCTTTTCAGTTTGCCCCATTTTAGGACTTCTCACTAAGATCCCTTTTCAGCACTATGGTACATAGCACAGGTTTGCCTCTGAAATATGGCAACAGGAATTGACTTGACAGAGTACAGTACAGCTAGGCAACAGTAACCAGTGTTCGCTGAAATTTTGTCTGAGCTTCATCCTCAAACACCCAAAGTCAATATATTCTTCCATGTCGGTCTCTTCGTCACAGCCCTGGTGCTGGAGAGGATTTGGGAAGTAATTTCTTTGCTAATATCCAGAACTCTGCAGCACAATGCCAGTATCTTCTCGTCCAGTGGGTTAGTCCGCTTTGCCACCGTTTCAAAAACAAATATGAAAACGGCTTAGAAAATAAGCACACACACTTACACCCCTCCCCCCCCCCCCCCCCCCCCCCCCCACACACACACACACACACAAAGCATTTGTTTCCACAATGTGTATTTTCTTATTTTTCCTTAGTCCTCAGCAGTGCAAAAAATGAGAAAGAGATTAAAAAAAAAGAAGAAAAAAAACAATAAATAGAGTTCCTCTGTTATATATTTCCATTTATATATATATATATACTGTATATATATTTATATTGACTGGTCTCTACATGAGCACACAGCTCTTGGCCCGGTCCTTCCGCATCGCTGGGGCCGGCTCCATGTGTTCAGTCCGGCCCGGTAGGGGTGGCAGGGTCAGCTGGGACACTCGCTTCAGCCCCCTCCGAGAGCTGCTGCGTTTCAGCTGGGGCTTGTGTGGCCGCCTCACCGACTGCAACGTGGTGATATGGAACACGTCCCGCACGCTGTTCTCGGAGACCTTGGAGGTGCACTCCACGTAGGCCACCGCTCCCATCTGTCGAGCTATCATGCTGCCCTGCAACGCCCAGACGGACAGATGGAGCAAAAAAACGGGGGGATTAGTTACAAACGACGTTCATGATTTTCATCAGTAAAAAGCCCAACCGATATACAGGTATATCAGTTTGGCCAATATATCGTGGCCATTATTTGACATTTATTCTTACAACATCAGCAATTATGCAGCCAATATGTCCAGATTGGTAACCACTTTCAACCTGTACTGGGCATGTCAGTAAATGAAGAGAAAATTGTCATATCATTGGGTGAACATTTTCCAAATACATTCACAACAGGCATCATCATCCCAACGGGCACGTGAGTGAGTGAGTAACGGCTGACTAATCAACTTCAAACGAGCCTGAGAGAGTGATGTGCCAAGTGGGAAGTGGGTCAGATCCGATGTGTGCCAATGGATCTCCATATCGTTGCTGTAGGGCAGAAACCTCTTATCTCCATATTATCTCCTTTGTTTTCGTAAATTAATGTCCTACTTGATCATACTACAGCATCACACAAAAGTAGCAAAGGTAGCAGATCCACACACTGGAAACGTGAGTTTGCAGATCTGCTACTCTTGCAATTTTCTTATTTGAATCCTACAGTTTTGGACATGATACGTTTCCACCCAACAGAGATGATATGTAAAGCTCAGTGTACATTTAGAAATGTAAATCTATTAAACTAAAATGCATTTAAAACTATCAATTACATTATCGCTGTGTGTGTTTTAGATGTGTTGATATCTCATGACTGCCGGTTTCTCTTTTTGGTGGTTGTGGTCTTTTATTTGTATCTATTGCTCCCACTCTGACACTGTATCTATCTATGGCTCCCACTCTGACACCCACAGATGACAGACATCACTGACCTTGACAGAGAAATATCATAACATTACTTTTGACAGCACCCACGTCGGTGCACTCGTCTCCTGCTCTCCGGCTTTTAGACGCCCTGTCGCGTGTGCGCGCGCGTTAAAGTGCAGTATGCGTGCATTTCTAAAGAATGTCACATTTCTTGACACAGACACATAGTGACCTTCACTGTATCTCACATACCTCATGCCGGATCACATGTAGCTACAGTGAAAGCCTAAAGGATACTAGGAGAGGCAGCGATTCAGAGACCAAGATGTTAATCTAAACATGTCAAGAGACAAATGAAGCCACTCTATCTGAGGCATGAATAATGCAGCACCCCTGGCTCTTCAGTCCTGGTGCTGACTGACTGGGGCATTAAGGAGGATCTGGAGGGGCGTAGAGCCTTCCGGGCCGGGGAAAACATTATCTATATAGCTATTTAGAGAGAGTAGACAAACCTCCACAAGAGTTACCCAGGGCAAAGTCACAATAGCCGGTTAATTGAGGCTGTAAAATGTTTGCTTTGAGATCAAATCAGCGAGCAAAATGTAATTTCCAGACCCTGTTCTCTCTCCTCCTTCGATTTCTACAGTAACCCTTCATCTCTCGTTTCACTATTTGACTTTAGTCTTTATTCACACTGCATCAACATGCACTAATGCAGTGACAGATGAGACAGGGACACCATTTCCCATGACCCCCCCCCCCCTCCTGGGATTGCATGCACTCAAACACAGAGAGAGCTTTTCATACCCCTGGGGGCCTGGTTTGATTTTATCGAGGGTTACATATACGTATGAGAAGCATAGTTTTCATTAGGTGGAACGGTGGATTTACATTCAGTTTGCGGTGGCGACGGTGGTGGTGGTGGTGATGTGTGTGTGTGTGTGTGTCGGGGGGTGCGGGATGGGGTTGGGGGGTAAGAAGAGAAACTGTAGTGACAAGCAGAAAAAAAGCTCACGTCCGGAGTTCACAGAGTGGTCATTCTTGCCCGTGACTCCTGGCTCTGGTGTGGAATTCAATTTGAGATTGGCTATAGGATAAAGGATGCAAGCTATTGGATTGGAACGCCCAAGCACTTTATTGGCCAAAGCTTTTGCGTCTGGTGTGTGACACACATTGCCTGTCTGTATTAGTGGGTAATATTTGAGTAGCTGCCTTAGACAAAGAGTCTGACAAAACAATGGCCTTATAATAAGCCTTGTTGCAACACCAGTCCCCGGCGATATAACATTAGCTTCATGGCTTTGCAACTCTATCTTTTGTTTATGCATCTTATTCACAGTAAACTGCCCTTTTTCCCAGCAGCTGATTTTTGGGAGGCTGCGTGTTCATTTAGCCTCCAGGCAAGCTCAGAGACAGCCGTGAAAAAAACACTTCTTTGTTCTGCGGGCCTTTGTTCCGGAGGGGGACGAATAAGCCCCTCCACTTTTTGTGTGTCGTACACGGGAGTGCACAAAATGAACATGCAAAAAGCTGATTAACATTCACGGATTTACAGGACCGTTTATCAACCTCCCGAGCCCTCTTCTCTCTATTCCTGTGGCGTGGAGGTCATGGCGGCGTGTGATAAAAGGGCTCGTTCATTTATCAACGTCCATTTTCTATTCAACACGCATTTAGAAAATCCCTAAATCTGCATGAATATTTCATTTCAGAGAGGGGGGAGAATGTGACACACACACACACACACACACACACACACACACACACACACACACACACACACACACACACACTTACTTTCGTAGGCCCTCAACACAAGCAACCTTACATCACTGTCAGCAAATTGCAGTCAAAACGCCAATCCCAGCAATATGTCCAGAGGGGTTTCATGCAGCTCTTACTCTACTGTAGTTGATTGCGTTGCGAGAGCCTCCTCTCACGCTCCCCTCCTGAGGGAGGCAATGGCATTGCTGATCCACGTTGGAAAAACTGCATATTATTGCTGGATTGGCTTCTAATTTCCTTTTTTGTGCCCCTTGTTGTTCTTCTATGCCTGTTGTTTCCTTCCGACTGGCTACTCGATTTCCCTCTTGCTCTCCACCCCGTATCTCTTCCTCATTATTTATCATCCTCCCTGTCTGATATCCATCAAGAGCTCCCACCACTCACCTGCTCATGTGTGACGGGGATGAGGCGCTGCTTGGACAGTTCTCTCAGTGTGCTGACATCAGTCCTCATGTCCTGCTTGCAGCCCACCAGGACCACTTTGGCATTGGGACAAAACTCCTGAGTCTCCCCCTGCCACTGTGGATGGATAGATGAACAGACAGAAAGAACAACATTAGTGATTTCACCCACAGTTGCTATGCTGAAATCCACTGCAGGGGTTGAAGTGGGTTGGGGGTTGGGTTGTTGTGTTGAGCAGTGAAACAAGGCTACATTGAAAAGAGGTTTCCACTCCCTGGCCATGGATACCCTGGGCCCATACAGACAGACCAGTAGGTGACCTGATCTGGATTAACCAGGGGAGAGACTCTTCTGTTTCACTTAAAAGGTCATTATAAAATACATTACTAGTTCAATGTACCTACCACTAAGACCCATATACAGTACTTCGTCATATGATGCAATGTGACACACGCTTGTAGATTGACTAGAACAATGTTGAAAGATTTTCACCTACAATGACATACCCAAAAATAGGCAGTAGTTCCACAATATGATTGTGTTACTGCCATGTCGGAGACTGAATGAATAGCTGATGTTCAGTCCTATATATTTTGTATGGAGTGAGTTTGTTTTGCTGTGTCTACCAATGTGTCCTGCAGGTGTGTGTGTATTTTGAACAAGATAATTAAGGCTATTCTTGCTGCATTTAGGTCAGGTGTCTTCCATATGCATACATAGCCTTCATCAACAAATCTATTTCAAGTTGTGTACAGGAAAAGGTTGCACGTCTCCACCTGAGGCTCGGCATCACCACTGAAACTCAGCTGCACGAACATGCAATATTTTCCCTGCGACACTACGCAAAACAATTAACAGACAACAACTACAAATGCTTCAAATACTCCAGATGCCATGTGCAGAATGCAGGCATGTGCATTCATTCATCCCTCAAGTGGTGAAACACCTTTGACCTTTCAATCCCATCCCTGTTCATTCTAAATTACCCATTCAAAAACTTTGATTGTTTAACCCTCTCCTCTCTGTCCCCTCCCCCAGCTGTCATCCAGTGACCCCGGTGACACGTTAGCCCCTAGAGGTCAACAGTCTAATTTGGGACGGTGATTGTGCAACAGGTTTTCCATGTGCCCCAAGTTTCAAAGATTACCAGGGTGACAGCCAGAGGGCAAAGGTCACCACAGCCCCCCTGCCAGGGGCTTCATGGGAAAACCAAGAGCCTGATGGCAGAAAGCCATCCCTCTGTTGACAGGGTGCAGCGAGGCTTGCGAGAGACTCGTGGGTACAAAATAAAAAAAGAAGGTGTCCAGGGTTATATCCATAAAGTCTGTGGGAGCGTTTTAGCAGCTCCCCTCTTACCACTAAACACGTCAACAGGCCTGCCGTGGGAATGTCTTTGACTCGTAAGACGAGACGGTTCAAAGGGAAAACCGCCACACATGGCCTCAAGATGAGAGAGCGCTGAGCCGCGCACAGCCCGCTCTGCATGGCACACACGCACAAACAAACTAATTAAGAGGGGTGTTTCCTCGCATACTGTACAATAGATATTTCACAATGCTGACGCTCAAAAGCGTGTGTGCAGGCAGTGCACCTCCCCCACACTAACACAGTCTGCCAGTGGTAGTAAAAAGCGTGCCCATGATGACCAGACCACATTAAATCACCCCACCCTACAGCACCTTACCACACTTTGGCCACCACTCCCCTAACTCTAGCATCATCAAAACATCGAAACCACCATTACAAAGGTTAATGAGCATCATCTTTTCTCCCATTAAGAGTGAAACTCACATTTAAACTATTTTTTAATCCGCAAGCTTAGAGAAGTATGAGGTGTAACAGTACACAGTAAAATCCTCCGTGCTAATTAATACTTGTAACTGTGAGAGGGTACAAACTACAAATGTAACCAGATGGACCCGAAAGGGTTCATTTGGTTACATTAATGATGTTCTCTCTCTGAGTTCAATGAAAACTGAGGATTTCACTGTGTGTACCCATAAACAAGGACCTGCAACAGCTGGTCTTTTGATTGAGTTGGCGTGGCTAATTTGCCACGATATTCCACTCCAGGCTCCACGATCCTTCCCCTCATTCTTGCCTCTGACCTTCCACTCCCCAGAGTGCCAGGGTCAAGTATCCATGGATGTTTTGATGGGATAAAGAAATGGAAGGCTCAAACCTCCTTTCTGGTGACTTACTCCATTGTTGAGCCATAAGAATGATCTCTGCTGGCTCAGAAGAATATCCTCGCTGTCAGGTGGAAAACTTGTCCATATCTGTTTTCCTCCAAAACAGTTACTTTTTAGTAAATGTAAAAAATACCCTGTCTTCCAATGGATCCAGGTTATTGTTTTACATTTTCTAAACAAACAAACAAACATAAAACTGTGTTCCAATGGATCTGAACAAAGGAGACATCAAGGCAGTTGATGTGTTCCATAATAGATGCCTATGAAGGATACTCTGTATACTTTGGCAAGATCACGTCAGTACTGAGACTGAGAGCTGCTAGAAAGACCTGAGATGAAGCCGCTGAGTGAGGAAGTGAAGCTGCGGAGATGGAAGACGATTGGACAGAATGGACACATACTACGGCAGGACCATAAACAACAACTGCAACATAGCAATGACATGGGAATCAGAAGGGAAAAGAAGAAAGGGAAGACCAAAGACCACCTGGGAGGCGTACCGTTGAGAAATAAAAAAATAAAAAAATAAATCATGGTCTGAAGTGAGGACTGCAGAAGCTAACCGTGAAAAGTGGAAGCGCTCTGTGAAGGCTTTATGTGCAACAAGGCATGACGAAGTGGATAGGTAACAGATAACAACGATATACCGAATCTAAATATATGGCAATGATGAGGAAAAAGCTTTAATTTTAATTTGTTACCTTTCCCATGTCATAACAAATGTTAGGATAATGTGTGTTTGATCTGGACTGAAGAGTTTCCACCTCAAATACAGTACACAAAGGAAGATAAAAAATAAAAGCAATCAACATAACATTTTCAATCGAAAGAAAAAAGAAAAGAACAAGCACCAACCTTTTTCATGACACTGTCCAAAGTCTCTGGGCGGCTGATGTCGAAGCAGATGAGGACCGCATCAGAGTCCGGATACGCCAGCGGCCGCACGTTGTCATAGTAGGAAGAACCTGTGGATATACATCATCAGCACATGTTTAGGCCTGTCACAATCATTACCTCATCGCCTAATCACAATTATTTGAAATAATCACAATTATGCTGCATAATTGTAAGAATCATCATGATCGTTTCCATGTTGAATTTTTTTTAATTACGGAAATAAATTTACTTAAGTTGTAAGTGTATTCCCAGGATTTCCCACTATTGTGTAAAAAAAAAGAATAGTCGTTAAATATGTCAGGCATTTCTTTGTATATTT
The DNA here is from genome assembly GCF_963924005.1 of Protomyctophum bolini. Lineage (NCBI taxonomy): Eukaryota > Metazoa > Chordata > Actinopteri > Myctophiformes > Myctophidae > Protomyctophum > Protomyctophum bolini. The sequence goes on from NC_137872.1 coordinate 29,347,942, forward strand.
AAGTTATTTGTCATATCAGTCCTGTGCCTAGTTTGTTTGTTTATGAAGCCTAAAAGCCAAAGTAATTTCTATTTATATGTTCAATGCCAAAAGCACAATTAATCACAATTTTTGAGGGGCGCTAGCCCATCATATGCACAGCTTTGTTTGTAGGTGTGTTTGTAGCACGGAATGTGATGATTTGATTGGCTGATGTTACAAGATCACATTTTTGACCTATCCATATGGTTGCATCTGTGCACTCTCATGGTAAAATGAAAAACTGAGGAGAGTTAGGAGCTATACAGTATACGACTATACGCCATTACAACAGGTCTTGACGAGTACTGGCGTTGTGCTGATATAAACCTGTGTTGATTTCAGCAGCTGTGGTTGAATGTTGGAGTACGTTGGTCTCTTGGGCTTACACATGCATACAGCTGTGGTCCGGCTGCTCTTCAATCAGAGCTTAGGAGGAGTGGAGGGGGTTCTCCTCAGAGTACAGACACATGCATACTGTAGTAGATGCCCACGTCGCACACGCACACACACGCTGACAAATAGGAGTCGATCCATAATCGTCAAATGACAACAAGTGTCAGTGCAAAGGCCAAACAAAAGGTTGAGCCCTTTCATTCCCTGCTCTCTGCTTCCGTGACCTGTCCCTTTAAGTTTAAAGCCTTCCGTGTTTGAGTTAGAAGCCAGTGGCTTGCACTCGCGCACATCTCTCTCCGCACATTCGTCCCTGCTTTTAATTTCAGTGTCATTTCTGTGCCACGGCGCATTCACGAGCCTCTCCGTGTTACCGCGTTTCCCCGCTGCTCTCATTAGGAGGCTCGTAAAGAATATCTGGGCTCTCTGTGGGAACATGGCAGGGGGCGGGCTCCCTGAGAGATGTCTGAAGCACTGCTCTTACAGTCGGATGGGAACTGCACCCTCCCCACGTCAACGTAGTGGCATGGATACTCTCAGGGAACAGCAACAACGTAATAGATTGTGTTATGACTGCTAGAAAGGGGCAGACCGTGTGAACCACATACAGTAGATGGCCTTACACTTAGTTGAGTTATTTCAGCTGCAGCATATGACATATAAGTTATTCTCACACTATTACCACACTTATAGCCATATCTGACACAATGGCAGACCAGCCAGTTAAAAGTGCCCCATATTTTGTTGTCTGGCAGGGGCAATGGAGTCTAAACACAATGGCCACACGGCATGCCTGTTCTAGCATTACTATGTTCCCTTTGTTAATAATAGGAATGGGCTGCAACAATGGCTGCACGCGGCCGTAGCCCCAGTCATTGAGCTGGCGGTCCCATCCTGACCCCCCTGCCAATGCCCGCCCCAGTGAGAACAATGCAACAGGCGTCCTCTCAGAGCGTCCCAGGCTGCATATTTGAAGATGGATGGCTTTTGTTCATGTGACATAATAAAGGGATTTGTCAGAGTAATCGAATCTCCAACAAGTGTATAGCAATATCTGTCAAAAAGCTATCTGTTATACTTTGTTCATTTACTTGTCCAGCGAGAGCAAGTATCGATTCCTTCGTTCTTGAGGGCAACACTGGAAGAAAAATCTGTTCTAGCCTAAATAAAATAAATGTTGCTTTTTCTCACCCAGTCAGGAGAAATATCAAAGTTGAAACAATCCAGGTTCACAATATAAAGATTATGTTTCTTTATGGCTAAAACAAGCAGTCTTCCCTGATGAACACATTTATTGATGTTGGGTTTTATTCATCTTATCTCCTGTTTTTTGAGTGCCCTGATCTTTCTTTAATTGTTTCTATTGTTTTGTTGATCCAGGAGCAACATGGACATTGACATTGAGCACCTGGTTGTTCAATATTATCAATATTGCTGAGAGAGCAGGACAAACACACATGTACATAGACACAACATATAGACAGACAGCCACAACATTGCAATCTCATGTATTCCAGTGCAACCGCAGGCTCTGATTAGAAGTGGTCACACATGGGACGCTGACGCTGCGTTTCACTACAACCTTTCACTACTCTATGTATCGCCGTGCAGCAGACCTGGACTGGGAGCATGCAGGGAGAAGGAAGATTGATTGACTTTGACTAGTATGGTGGCAAGGGCAGAGTGCAGAGAGAGATCAGGTGAGAGAAGAGACAGGACAGGCACATTTCAGTGGCCAAGGGACTGAGAGATGTCATAAGAAGAACATTTGAGACTTTAGAGGTGCAATTAAGACAGTATAAAGGGGCCTCCGGGATCAATTTGTCAATCCTACAGATCAAAATGATTGGCAGGCCACGTGAACAGTGGTCCATGTCACAGCACAGCAATTTACAGCTCTTCTGCCCTGAGCGACAGAGTGGCCATCTCAGCACTTCTGCAAAGTAAAAAAAAAAAGGAGAGAAAGTCCTCTGAGGGAATGAAAGAGCGGAGGAGAAAAGTGCTGCGTGTAAAACAAGCCAAGCAAGCACAAATAAAAGCCAATCACCACAACCATCAAGAGGGAGATAAAGAAAAAGCCCCCCCACCCCCCTCCCCCACAAACGATAAAAGTGGGCGGGGCTATGTGGGAGTGGTGCAGACATGGTGGGCAGTGTGTGTTTGGGTAGGTAATGAAAGGACTATAGGCTCAGCACGACAGATCAAATAAAGGAGGTATGAGAGCTCTGTCTTGGCTATGGATGACTTTGGCTTGCGCCCATTCACCGTGCACTAGAACAAAAGGTCAATTGAATTCCAGACAGAGACAGGGTGAGATGGATAGGGCAGGATGGGGAGACACGGTGAGACGGAGGAGGAGGTGGAGGAAGAGGAGGACAAGGAAGAGGAGGACAAGGAAGAATGGGCGTAGCCTGGCAGTCCCACTAAACTGACTGTCACCACCAACCACCGAGTTGGTCCCTGCCCTACTGTTACAAGGACAAGCACATAAAATACACAACTGATTTGCACCGGGCCAGTGAGAGAGGTTGGCAGCCAGGCCATCATATTTCCACTCTGCTAATTAGGTGCCGCGTGGGAAGTTCTCTGAGCAAAGGTGGCAGTAAAGTGCTCCTCTACCCAAAACGTCAGCAGAGCGTCGTCAAAGGACACAAATATCCCACAGGATGCTGAGACGGAGAAGAACGAACTTAATGGCCTGTCATGTAAAGGTAATACGGGGTGTACGTGTCACAACAGTCACATCATGTGACTTTATATAAGCCAGACAAATCCACTCCTACACAGTACTTCGCCACACAACTTGAAAATACATAATTTATGTTCGGAAGTGCCCTGCGTCAAGTTCGGCCTCCTATGGATTCAAAGAGTGAAAAGAACCTGCCAAAATGGAGTAAAGCATTTGCGTCTCTAGTGCATCGATTTGTTTTGTTTTCTATAAGAATATTCCTCGACTTGGTCCATGCCTATACAGTAGCCTAGTGCACTACAGGAGCAGCTGAACAGCAGCCCATTGTGAGGGAGAAGCCCAGAGGCTCTCTAATGTGTTCATGCACATATGGCAGGGAGTCCATGGCAACAAACAGCCTCATTAGGCCAAATACACACTCATGCGCACACAAAAACAGCCACGTAAAGACATGGCATAAAGAAGCAAACTCTCTCATACAAGCGCAAATAAAGAGATGGAACGGTGACAGGCAATTGAGTTAGCCCCGGCCTATGAACACAAACACATTTAACACCACATACAGTATATCTGCTACTTTCTCTGCCCTGCAGCTGTTTTCTTCTTGAAATCCACCTTCAAAGAACAGTACAACATTTCAGGTTGTGGTGGCCGAGTATCGTAGCAACCTGGAGGGATGCAAATGGTTCCTTTGTGAGGCAATGAAAGGAAGTGAAGGAGGAAGAGAGCAACAGAGCCGCAGAGAGAGCGAAGGAGTGAGGGAACCCGAGTTAGGAGAAATGTGTCCACTAATGACTCTGGTGTATTGATGGTTAAGAGGCCACTGAGAAAGGGTAGAGGGAGAGAGAGAGAGGACCAACCTTTAACAGGCTATGGAGCCCTTTCATTACCAACAACAACGTCCCGTTTTGGACAGAGGAGGAACTTTGTGTTGTAAATCTGCAAGGCTGTTTGTTACTCTTTCAGGTCAACACTGAAACAAATCTCTAAGTGTGATTTTACAGAGACAAAGCTAGGGGTAGAAAACAAGAGTGTGCTGCCAAAACACCATCAGCGAGAATGTGTAGTAGTTACTGCTGCTGCCCTGTCTGCGACCGTGTTGGCATATAAAACAGTATATTAAGTCATAAGAACACGATAGGCATGCTATCAAGCCAATAGCCATACACCAGATTTATTTTCCGCCCACTTCACCCCAAGCACAATGAACTTTCAGATCTGACTGTCAATACAGGCCAGTTTTCATCTGGCCTTTAGAAATATTATGAATTGAACACCAATAAATGCATATGTAATTTACAGCCTCCAGAATAGAACGTCTGAGGAAGGGCTGCAGCCCGAAACGAAACGTTACCACTTCAGTAAAATAAATATCTGGGAGCAGAAAATGGCGTGCAGATTTCTTTCCTTTCTCCAAAATAGTCAAACACACAAACGCATGTCAGTTGAGTCCCATTCCAAGGAGCTCAGTCAATACATTTGCATATCAAATAAGCCCTCCGCCCAGCAAAATAAAAATCTGACCAAATATAAAGAACAATGCTTAAGAGTAGTGCTATTGCATGAAAGCTCTGAGTCCCAGATTACATTTCCCTGTCACATATAGGCATATATAGACACACACACACACACACACACACACACACACACACACACACACACAGAGATAAAGTCGCTGATCTGTAATAGAGATGGCTATGTCAAGTTTTCAAAGGCGTCAGCACACAGGTGGGACAGCAGGGGTGACAGCGGGTTAAATGGCATTTAACCTTCCATATCTGCAGCTTCCTCAGTGGGGATATCGATCAAAGCCCAGCCAACACCCCCCACCCCACCCCACCCCACCCCCTTCGCTTCAGTTCACACACGCAGCCTTTGAAGGGGCAGACAGCAGGCAGCTTGCGCGGATCTTCTCAGTGGCCTAACATTACTGTAGAGGAGTTAATACCCGCGCATCTCCTCCGTGGTGCAGGTTGAAAGGAAGCTACACCCCCCCGACAACACAGGGAGGGGACACGGCCCGTTACTGCCCGTCTCCAGCTGCCCCGGGGATATGGATGGTGATGGAGTGTGTGTGTCCTCTGTCTCCTTCCTCTTTGCTGCCCCCCACCCCCCACTGCCATTTCACCTGAGAGATAGCTATATGCATTTCATCTCCTGCCGTTTGATCTGTATGTCTGTCTCAGGCTCACTCACGCTGCGACTCACTTCCTTTAAATATCAGATCATGCTGTTTCTGTTGTCACTCCATGCTCCCGACTCTGTCCATAACTTTCTCTTCCTTGTTCTAAAAAGAACACACACAGGCACGTGCGCGCTCGCGCACACACACACACACACTGTCACACACACACACCAATCCTCTCTGTTCATTGGTTTGCACCCTGCAGCTTTTTATACAATTGCCTGTTTTTCTTTAGAAGTTATAGTTTGATGGTGTACTGAATAAAGGTCCTTTCAAACGATGAACATAGACGTTGTCGCCTGTTCAAGAGGGGCGCGACAGATCCAGAGGGACACAAGATAAAGGGTAATGAACAAATGTTTATAGATCAATAATTTGTCACATTTAATGGATGGAGCTGAAGAGGAGTAGTGCTGTTGTCGTTTTTCTTTTTTGGTCATTCTTGTTTTCTTTGTACGAGTAATTTGGATGAAGCTGAAGAGGAGTACAGTGCTGTTGTTTTCCTTTTTTTTGCTATTGTTTTGCTTTCTTTCTATGAGTAATTGTCTTGTAATGTTCATTGTTGTTTTTTGTATATTTGTATTTTGTGTGGGGAAAAAGGAAAATCAATAAATGCGTTGTTGAAAAAAAAAGAGGTGTGCGACAACCCAAATGTAAAGAAAAAGCCAAACAGAATCGAGGTCTGGTGAGTCGCGGGCGTGTGCACGAAACGAGCACGGGCCCACGTAAATACGCTTGCGTTGTTGCCCCTCGACTTCTCCGCACGCAGGTCTCATTGAAAATGAACTATAGGCGCATTAAATCACTGCTCGTTTGAAAGGACCTTAAATCCAAAATGATGTTGATGATGATGATGATGTTATTCCAATGAGATGTTTGTGTTTAGATGTATCTACAAGGTCATAGCACGCTGCAAGCTTGCAAATCTGCTATTTTTGAACATTTTTGACAAACTTTTTAAGTGTGCGAACTACTGATTTAGAAGGCATTTGTAGAATCGGACACTTACTGTAGAAGAATACACTCTTATTCTTCATGTGAGGAAATCAAATAGCTGTGTGAACGGCTGGCTTGCAGTCAACTCTACGGAACACAAGCCAATTATATATTTTTCCTTCCTTTTGTCTGTGTTCTGTTTCCTCTCAGCACAGCACACTTCAAGGCCAGACTACTGAAAGCAGCTGCAGAATCAAAATGTTTAGACAAGAAAAGATACACTAAATAACACCATTCAAAAAAAGACGACAAGCAACTAAATTGTTCTTTTGCACACACAACCACTTCAACTTGTCAGGATTCTGGTTCATTGCAACATTCCCAATTTAGACTAGAAAGTCATATCATTAACTTCATTTTTCAAGTCGCTTTACTCAAAGAAGCTATACTGGAAACAAAAGGGGAGTGTAATATCCAGTTTCATCATTTTATATTCTATAAAATACATAACAAATGGAAATAAATAGTAAATCATTTGGATACTCAGATATGTCAAATTAAAACGATATATTTTGTGGCTAAAATCTAAACTTTATCTGCAAAGGTATATTCCCAAGTATGTTTTGGCCAATTCCAGTACTGTAATGTACTGTAATTCTGCAAACTGTTAATAAATATTTCAATCAAAAATTTGAAACAACAAAGTGAAATAGTATGCATGTGTGTGTAATGGGAAAGCTCAAGTGAACTAAAAGATCTATCCTTGCCTCCCAGGAGATAACGGAAGTGGGTCTGTAAAAGGACACCCAGTGAAATCCTGAGTATAACACACTCCATTTTACACTCTCACCAGGGTTGGGACACTTTATACTGTTATTCAAAAATATATTGTATTTGATAAGGCATGCATTGTTATAAAAAAGTTTTAGCTTAAAAGAAAAACACCAGCTGCAATGATATTAAACATACTGTTCTTGGCTGTTAGGCGAGCTGTTGAGGGAATGTTCAACGCAGGCACTTTATTTATTTATTCATTTTTGCTTTTCCCACGCTGCAGGAAGAGCTTCACCCAAGTACGGTAAAGCTCGTCATGCAGTGTGCCTGAATGTGTGGGGAAAGCTTAAAATGTGTGCCTTCATTGAAGCTTTTGAGTGGGAAAAGTTTCAAAACATACCGGACCCAAAGGATTAATCAAAATACACATAGCGATCTTTATCGTTTTCATCATTAAGCATAAACCAACTGCTTCACAATAGTGCTGGTTACACCAATGATGGTGTAACTAAGAGATTCACTGAAAAGAATGTTTTTATATTCACAGATAATCAACTAAAAATACAAATTCATGGCAGAGTACTTCCTGGTATTAATGCTTTGCGAGAAAACGTGCCAGAGAAAATCTCCCTGGAGGATGCGATTTTTACAAGCAGCCCCTATAGTTACGCACTGCAGCTATATGTTCAGCAAATCAAACTGCCCGTTCATGTACACATTTTAAGAAATTACCAGACCACAAAAAAGTGTGTTAATAATTTTAACCTTAACAGTTAACACACAGGCTGCGGGTAGCCATCTACTCAAGTTCAAAATGAGAAGGAGGTGGATTACTGTGCAGCAATTGATTCAGCTCTGTTCTGAAAAGGTCCTTGTACTCAAACACACACACACACACACACACACACACACACACACACACACACACACACATTTATATTTTCTTTCAGCTGTAAAACAGCAGAGATCGGATGCTTTACTTTGTTGCCTGGCTCTCATTAATTGTCTCTCTCTCTTTTTTAATCTCATGTCCCTGGCTGAGGACTTTCATTAGAGTAGTGACATTCAAAGATGCATTCTGGTCTCCAGCTATCTCTGTCTGATGGTGGAGAAGCGTATTCAGGCAACTTGTTATGAGCAAATTAATAGAGAGGAACTGTGAAGATTGAAAAAGGACATTCCCCTGGTCCATCTACGACGCCCACACCCCTTCCCCCATCATGAAACTCACAACCCTATCATAGCCCTATCCATCCCAAGCCCACTCCTCCCCGGGGAGGCCCTCAGGAAGAACAGGCCACTACATCCAAGTGCAGTTCTACTTCCACAAAAGCTACTTCTCTCTGCCTCTGTTTTTATATTATAAATAAAGTCATGCATAAATGATTGAAGCTGTGGTTCACAGGGGACATGGCAGACGAAGGGGAGCAGATTGAGGGGCTGGTGAAGGAGAGGACTCAGGAGGTGAGAGACCAGTCAGCCCTGATCCCCTTACGGTCGGCTGGGTGAACGCAGAGAGGGGCTTCGCTCTCGTGGAGGTGGAAGCTGGCGGGACGGATTGAGACACCGGCCCCTGGGAGCCTTACAGACACAGCCAGCAGTTTGAAGTGCGCCAATCAAAGTTGGCCACCACTGTGGGTTCTGCTGCGACTCGCCAGAGGGACCGGTCCAGAGGGAGGGATGGTGAGAGAGAGAGATATTTCCATAGTTCCCTGTGTGAGTCTCCACGCCAGTCAACCTGGCTGCATGACTCAATCGCTCAATGGTTGCTTGCTGCTGCATGGAAATAAATACCTTGGAGTGGGAGTTAACCAGACAGCATTCAATGAAATATAAGTGACAAACTGACAACAGTAAATGGCGCATTTATATAGCACCTTTATCCAAGACGCTTTACATAGATTGTGCATTACATTCGCTCATTCATGCAGAGGAAACCATGCAACCACTACTCATCGGGAGCAATGTTCAGTGTCTTGCTCATGGGAACTGGGAACCTTCTGGTTCCGAAGTGAACCAACAGAAAGATGTCAGGGTTAATTAAAGGACCACTACACCTATTTTGAACCGTAGCATCATATACAGTAAGTGCTCCTCACTAATGTTCACTGTCTCCTAACTTTGTGTATCAGAGGAGGCCAGGGCTATGGGCAGTTCAGCGACATGCCTAACAGTGACATGATCAACAGTAAGGCAGGTTTTGTCATTTCAAACAAGCTATAGGAAGGATGTCATGTGTATAGTAAGGTCTGAATGTTGGGGGGGGGAGATAAAACATCACAGTCAGTTTTTGTGCGGCCCGTGTTCCCGGAGGACCCGAGTGGGTCAAGTCTCCCAGGTGCCACCATCAAACCTGAGCCACAATGCGACACAAAGCCTGAGGGCTCGGGTTCAGCAGGGCTGTAAGGGAATAGGCACAGATGTACACCTCTCCTTCTGTCTCCGTTTCCAACTTGTCAATGGTCTGGAACACTAGCTCCTCTTATAGCGTGGTCTACATGCACCCCCTTCCCCCCCCCCCCCATCATCCCATCCACCTACTCCCCCATCCACCCCTTTATACCCTAGCTAGCCTATTGGTCCAGGCAGCTGTTGTGCTTCCCAACATCATTGGGCCCCCTCCCAACAAAAACAAAACAAAACAAAATAATTCCAAGAGCTCCTCATGAACCTCCCACCCTGCCTCTGGTCAGCTGAGGAACAATAGGGAGGGGGGTGGGTGAGGGGTTCAGGGCTGTTGAAATTCCCATACACTGACATGCGTAAGCACACACACGCGCACGCACGCACACACACACACACACACACACAGTACACACACACACACACACACACACACACACACACACACACAGACACACACACACACACACACGCGCACGCGCACACACAGTACACACACAACACACGTAAATATTGTATTGTCACTGTCCAGCAGTAACCAGCCAACTCAACATTTCAGGTTTTAAATTTTTTCCCCATAAATCAATGCTATTGAACACCCTTTACGCCTGTGTGTTGGTCAAAAGTTAGCTGGTTTCTGTCCAATATATATTTCTCGCATTCATCTGTGTTTTGTGTCTAAATCTTATCGAGGTATTACAATCCAATCCATAGATGTCTATTTTGGTTTTTCTGCCCCTTTCCTCTTGCTTGTTAATGAATGTCTGTATAACAGCTTTTACCTTTTGGCATATTCTGCAGAGAGAGGGACGGTAGACAAACACGTAAGAAATGACACTGGGAGGCAGATTCAAACTTGGGTCCTCACAACCCACATGGAGCATGTGGCATCCCCATACACAGTGAAATCCATCCATTTTTACTCTGAGAGTGCACTCTGTACTAGTGTCTCAGAGTTAAATGAACACTCTGGATTTCACTGTAACAACTGTAATTACCGTCTGTCACTCATAATAATAGTCATATTCTACCGCAGAGCTCCGCCAGTCTCCGTCAACGAGAGCTAATTAAAACCCCTTAAGTACTCTTTTTCTCAACATTACAAAACCCAAGTGCGCCTCATGGCAATGGCTGCCAAATGTTCAATCGCTAATAACTACTTGTTATACGATTACTCCTCGCTATCAGCAGTGTGCAGAACCGTTCAGTGCTGGACATGGTATTAAAACAAATTACCCAGCTTTGGCTGGTGCTCAGCGAGGTGCAGTTTGAGGCCCGATTCATACTTCGTCACACGGCAGTGTCTCTCGCCGAGAATAGCCGACCTACAAGCTCACAGCACGCTTGGGCTTGAGCTTTTATGTCTGCTATTCTCAGCGGCATGACGGAGCATGCGTTAGGCTTGAGACTGCATCATGCAGCATGAGGCTCGCTGCCATATATACCGTCTCCACTTTGTATCGCCATATTTCTTTTTTTTTAATTGTTTTTCCCCCGCCATAACTAAAAATCCTCTATTTTATTGTTTGTGATATGATACGAAAATAGCCAATCTACAAAATCCCTGTCTAGATCTTCTATTTTCACTATTTTTTTACAAATGCGTGAGAATTATAAATTCCCTGCATACAGTATGCCCAAAATAGGGAAGCCAGGTAAAGTGGTCACGCCTGACGGTGGGTTTTATAAATACTTAAACCAATGAAAAGTATTAACAAGAGCCTAATAACTACATTGAATATTTTTTCTATTTAATAGGATTTTGGACATACATTGTCTTACATGGATATAAGAATTCATACAAGATCCGAGAGCTATTTTAAGATTATCCAACCTGCAGCTGCAGTTCTTTTACAGGCGGGTAAACAACATGTGTGATGCTTTGTAGACACACGGAGACGAGCAGAACCTTTGGGTGTGTGCCCTGCGTGGACCAGGTGGCGGCAAGCAGCTTTGCATGGTTGTGTCAGCGTGCACGTGAGTCTTAGAGGTGTAAGTGTGTGTGTGTGTGTGTGTGCTTTTATGTGCCTCTGAGACTTGATATTTGGTGTGTTAATTATAGCCTGTATATATGTGTTACACAACTAGAGCTCCTACCCACACCTTCCTCCACTTCACTTTGTCCCTGACCCTGACTCCAGGTCAGCACAGCCACCCTGACTTAGTGACTAATGAGCTATCACAGTGACGGGGAACACGGATGAAGGAAAAGAACGGGGGATTAAAAGAGAGAGAGAGAGACACTTTTTTGCCACTGCCCACAGCCTGGCAAACTGCAGCCTGACAGAATTCTCTGGTGCAGTAGTTAATTTAACACTCCATTTCTACACTCTTAGGTCAGGGGTAAAGGATTTTTGCACTGCAATGTTCTTTGTTGAACCTTTGCCACTTTCATGTTCAGAAACGTATTGCTTTTTAGTAGTAGTTTTTTACACAAAGGGTACAAGACTACTGGTGCTGGTATTCCTCTTATACAGAATAATTTAGTAGTGTCCCTTGAGCACCATGATGACCTTCTTGTAATAAATAGTGTATGAATCAGAGAGCCTTCCAGGGCTCCAGGGACATAGGCGTAGCAGGTTGCCACCCAGGATGTCTCTGAGCAGTAAAGTCGTCCAGCCCAGCAGCCTGGATTACGGCTTTTCTTCAAAGCCGCAGGTGCTCACCAGAGCATGGTGCAGTGGAGTGGGTAACAGTGTACGTTAGAATGGCTGGAAATTTACCACTTATGCCCTATATATATATATACTTGAAGATGATGAAGACGAAGAGTGAAAATAGCCGGTTATAACGATGACATGCCCAAAATATAGGAATGTTAGATTGAAAGTGGTTCCGAAAGGGTGAAATGCCCCAAAATAGTCATATTATATTAAAAACATGTCTAATCACTATACCTTCGTTAGTTCTTCTATTAGTACAATATACTGTATGTTACAAAGAAATGCTGTACATTGTGGTCTGTTTTTCCCATTTTTAATAAAACAATCACTAAAAGCAGATAAAAAAATCACACCCGTGTGAACTTGAAGTGAGGGACGCTAATATATTAATGTCTAACTATGTTGCTATGATTAGGTGATGTAATGTTGATGTAAAACAAACACAGACCAAACAAACCCTGTCCATTGTCAATGGCTAGCACCCCTCAAAAATTGCAGCTCTATATAATAAGCACATGTGATTTGCTATTTTTGAGGGGCGATAGCCCCTCCTATGTCCAGCTTTTGGTGACTGTGTGTAACCCAAATTTTGTTACAGTTTGTAACACCAACATTAAATGCCATTGACACTGAATGGACATTTTTTAGTGTTTGTGTAAACACAAACATTGCGTAACAAAACATTGATGACGAAGGTGAGGATGCAAATTGTGATTGGCCGGAATGAGATGATGTATGATGATGTACGATCATGATAAGAGCGCCCCTCACTTCACACAGATCTGATTTTTACCATTTTGTATGACAACTGGTTAATCAGTTGATGTTGACTCTTAAAAGTGTCAAAAACTTGATCCAAAGAATCGGGGTTCTCGATTATTTGATTAATCGAGAAAGTCATTGATCATAATCGAAAATAATCAATTGTTGCAACCCTAGTACTGCCTGACAGAGAGGCTACATGCTTATCCCAAATCTGCCAGGCCGTGGGCTGAGAGCTTTGAGGGAGAGATGGCATACTATATTCCCCTTATAACTGAGCCTAGGTCCACAGCAGAGAACACGGTCAACCCTCCGTGTCCAAAAATACCACCACAGGCATCCTAATACTGTCTATGGAGACTGGAGACCTGACAACAGCATTGGTTTATTTCCAACTCCTGCTAAAAGCCAACATGGCAGTGACTGA